>NC_034602.1:75475247-75499515 GCF_900095145.1 Mus pahari | reverse complement strand
TGTGTGTGTGTGTGTGTGTGTGTGTGTGTGTGTGTGTGTGTGTGTGTGTCTCCTACCCTCTCAACTCTCCTCCCCATGCCCTGAGTAAACTATTCTATACCCTCATGTGCTGGTCCCTCAGGGAGAGGGGATGCCTCATCATGAGCCCTTAGAGGCACCCCCTTCCCACACACCTGACTACATAGCACATCCACCAAACATATTTCTTCTCTCCTTATCTTTTTATAAAACACATGTTCTATCCTTCAATTGAGTGGAACTCAAAGTTTCCCCTGTGCTGGAAAAAATGTTCCAAGTTTACACATGCCCTTATACCAAGATTGTATAGGGCACAGGACTTAGCTAAGTCAGAACAATACCAATCTAGCTTCATAACATATGTACTCCTAAAATGATAATAAATCTTACTTCTGGATTTAAAGCAAAAATAATATATATGGACAAGAAAATCCTAAGGGCTTCATCACATCTCTGTCTCAAATATATGTCTCTCATATGGTTTCTTATGTGTTCAAGAAACTGTTCTATTCAGGTATTGCCTTGGGCATTTTAAAGATATATTTGCTATAGGGTTATCTTAATACAAAGGTCTTTAAGTAGTCCATGAATAGAATTATATGTCAATAAATTTTTGTTTGTTTTAGTACTGTTTGTGTTATTTTAGACATTTACTACTATTATTCAGAGAAAGAACTTACCAACTAAACCAGACTGCCAAAAAAGTTTAATAATACTATCTTGATTATATAGAGAGAAATTATTAAATAAAATGCATCTAACTATATTTGTTTGTTCATATATATGCTCATATACATGAATCAAAATGTTAACATTGAAACTGTCAGTTCAGTATGCCTAGTTATTCTTTTAAACATCCCAGCTTGTCTAAGATTTAGCATGTTTGGGAAAATGCAGAAAATATTTAATCCCAACCAAGGGTTTTTAATCCCACCTTAAACTATTTAGTTCCTGGATTAAAACACACATACATACACATACACATACACACACACACACACACACACACACACACACACACACACAGGCTGGAGAAATGGCTCAGCGGTTAAGAGCACTGAGTGCTCTTCCTTCCAAAGGGTCTGAGTTCAAATCCCAGCAACCACATGGTGGCTCACAACCACCTGTTATGAGATCTGATGCCGTCTTCATCTGAAGACAGCGACAGTGTACTTAGATATAATAAATAAATAAATCTTTAAAACACACACACACACACATACGACCTTTATATCTACAATAAGTCTTAAACAGCACAAGAGCTGGGCAGATAGTATCCTCTATGTTATTAGAATCTTCTTTCCTATCAATAATCCTGAGTTATTATTTACTATGTTTCATCTTGGCTGCTCTTAACTCTAATTGGCCAGCCTTAGGGCCACTTGTCAGTTATGGGATAGTGACACTGCTGTTGCTGACTTTAGTTTATAGGTCAGCACTTCCATGACCTTAAGGTCACCATCTTTTATTATTATCATTATTATTATTATTACTACTACTACTACTATTATTATTATTTTAAAGAGTACACTGTCCCTGTGTTCAGACACACCTGAAGAGGGCATCAGATCCCATTATAGATGTTGTGAACCACCATGTGGTTGCTGGGAATTGAACTCAGGACCTCTGGAAGAGCAGAGTGCTCTTAACCACTGAGCCATCTCTCCTGCCCAAGGTCACCATCTTTTATCAGCCTCATTCTCTGTTCTGGAAGAGACTGCTAACAGACAGGAGGTGTGTTCTCCCTGCACAAGACTGAAGGCTTAGCTGAGGCCTGGCCCTGCCTAGATCATAAGTTTGTTGTTGTTCCAAGATAGCATTTGTCCACCATGTATAGGAGTGAGAAAATATGAAGGGGAGTATTTTAAATTATACATTTGTTATTACGAAAAAAACATAGCTCCTCCCCCCCCATCAAAGAGAATAGGAGGTACTTTGTTCTGGAGCCAAATACGAATGACCTTGCTCTGAGAATAAATATTTAAGTGGGTCTTAAAATGATGATCCAATGTGGTAACAGTTTTCAAGAAGCTTTTATAGTTATAGCACAAAAACTGAAAGCCCTTTAAAAGTACATTGCTAGGAACATCAAGCAGAGTTTCAGAAAAGCAGGAAAATCTCTGCCGTACAACTTAGATGTTATCTGATGACGTTCTTACCCTTTGACTTAGATGAAGCTAGGAGACTACTAGTGCATTCCAGAACATAGCATCTGACCGAACAAGAATGTGAGATCCAACACAGAAGGAAGTAATGATCAGCTAGTAAGAGGGCTAAAGCTAGCCCAAGAGAATTTGGCTCTAAACCTGAGACACTTCAACTGTCTGCATTCCCACAAATGCTAAGCCATCGAACAACCTTCCAGAATGTTTAACAAAGGTATGCCTTATTTTCAGGGAACTTTAGTTGACACACACATTAGAGTAAGAATATGAAGAGTTCCTGGGCTGGAGAGAAGAGGAGGGAGCAAGGAGAGAAGTATCAATGTCTGTTCTGTCCTTTGCCGTATCTAGTTTGTAGCTGTCTTCAATCAACAGTTGTCTATTTAGATACCTCTTAAAATTAGTGTGTGTGTGTGTGTGTGTGTGTGCACTCGTGAGTGTGTGTGCATGCTCACATACATATGTATGACGCAGTATCTGTATCAAGCAGATACTTGTTCTCCTTTGTGCTGTCCTGCACAGGGATCTACTTGTGCTCCTTTTTTGTTTGTTTGGTTTGGTTTGGTTTGGTTTTTTTGAGACAGGGTTTCTCTGTATAGCCCTGGCTGTCCTGGAACTCACTCTGTAGACCAGGCTGGCCTCTGCCTCCCAAGTGCTAGGATTAAAGGCGTGCACCACCACACCCGGCTACTTGTGCTCCTTTTTGAGTCAAGCTATGAAGTAGCAGAAGCAGGTTTGACAGCACACAGGAGATCAAGTGCTTGATAGAGACGTCAAAGGAGAACTTGCAAGAGTTGGTTCTTTCCTTCCACCATGTACAACTCCGGGATGGAACAACTCAGGTTCTCAGATTTGTTGGCAAGTGCCTTTACCTGCAGAACATCTTTCTGGCCCAATGTCTTTACTCTTGGGTGTGATCATTCATACATAACTTTCTTTACCTTTGAATTTTCTAGAGTTTAAAACATAGATTTATAATTAAAATATTTTGGAGATGGGACCCCAGTCTGAACATGGTATTCATTTGCTTCCTATAACCTTATATATTGCCATACTCATAACCTGATGGTAATTTTGTATAAAATTTTTAGTGCACCTTTGTTTTTACAGTAACCTATCACATGAAGTCATGTATAGCATCTAACACTCAAAAGGCTTTGGATTTTACATGCCAGATTTTGGATAATTAGGAAAAGTTATGGTATAACTCCAGGAGAGGAAAAACATCTCACTTCTGTGTAGTTTACCTCATGGTAATACCAATTACTTTCTCATAGAACATACAAAGCACCTTATGTATTACACAGACATAGGAAAGAGGTGTCACTACTCAGACAGGATTCCAGACTGGATCCAGAGAATCAAGCCAAAAATCAGATCAAGAGTAACACACACACACACACACACACACACACACACACACACACACATCACATCACAGTAGAAACCAATAACTGTTAAAGATGAGTCAAGACCAGAATCCAGTAAAGAAGTTCCCACTAAGGCACAAGAGGGTCAAGCTATGAAGTAAAAGCAGGTTTGACAGCACAAAATATGGTCCTAACTTTTAGCCCCAAATATATAACCAGGGAACCCTGTTAGGCATGCTCTTTTAGCCTTACACTTCAGAAGAAATGCTGAGTGGGGTCTAACAAATGTACTTTAACGAGGAAGTAAAGAGGCTTGTTAATATTTGATGTCCTCTGAGCTGAAGGGTCTAGATATCAAACCATGTAGGAAAGAAGCTAAAGAAAGATGGCCTGGGACTGGAGAGATGGCTCAGCGGTTAAGAGCACCGACTGCTCTTCCAGAGGTCCTGAGTTCAAATCCTAGCAACCACATGATGGCTCACAACCATCCGTAATGAGATCTGATGCCCTCTTCTGATGTGTCTGAAGACAGCTACAGTGTACTTACATATAATAAATAAATAGATCTTAAAAAAAAAGTTAGAGAGAAAGAGAAAGAAAGAAAGAAAGAAAGAAAGAAAGAAAGAAAGAAAGAAAGAAAGAAAGAAAGAAAGAAAGAAAGAAAGAAAGGTCTGCATATTGGTTCAGTCATGAAAACAAAAGGCATCCAATCAGTTAGTGTTGATGAGACCAGGAAGTTGGAACTGGTCAGACAGCTTAGGAACAGGAACCTTAATTCTTGTTCTTGGCCAGAAATGTACTTGATTCTCTTCTGGTGGAGTCGGTTTTTCCTAATTGTGTCTCCCACTGTCTTTCTTACCCTTTTACACAAGTTAAGTCAGCCCCATTGCCAGGGAGCTAAACGGAGATGTGACCAAAAGAGGCACCTGGAAACAACCCCTCCCCCTTTTTCTCTCCTGAGCTTCTTCCCTAAGTCCCAAGAAAGCCTGGAGTCCAGCCCTTGTCAGTGCCTACTGTTTGGAACCCAATCCTGCTACCCAGGACCTCTCCTTCGTTCGTCCCACCTATAAAACCATCTTCCGGTCTAAACTCATTTTCATGCTGTCTGTAAAATTCGTCCTTCCAGTTTGAGACAAAGGACCTAAATGGCACTGCCTAGGGTAACTCTGGTGGTCCTTGAGTTCATTTTTCCAGTTCTTTAGCTATGTAGTCTACAAATACCTGTGTAAGAAAGCCTCCACTGATCCCGTGACTACTGCACTTTCTTTAAGAGTTTAAACGACAATGGAGACCATGGGGGAATAGTCACTGTGGCTAAAATCTCAATCTCTCAAATAAGGACTGGGTATTTTTTCGGGGGAGAGGGGGTGCTCAATTGCCTCCCTTCCCCAGTCAGAACAGATAGATCCAGATGAAACTACAGCATATTACCCAGAAAAAAAAAAAAAAAGATATGAAAATTTGAAGGCCCATTTAGGGATTTTCAGGGTTTTCATCCTTATTAGTCAAAAGGTAAATGTCACAGCATAATTGTTACATTTTTCTCTGCCATCACTGTCCCCTACACAATCAGACAATTAAAATGTCCTGAAGGGGCTGGAAAGTGGCTCAGTGGTTGAAGGCACTTATTCCTCTTCCAGGGGAACTGGGTGAGTTCTGAGCATCTGCACCCACAGAGCGGCTCACAGCCACCTAGAATTCCATTTTTCAAGGTATCTGATACAGAAGGAACACATGCGGTGTACACACATACATGGAGGCAAAATACACACATAAATTAAGAACAATTTTTAGAATGTCCTTGAAACTGGTATTTAAGTTGCAAGCTTATGGTTATTGTTCTTCTTTTGTTCTATCAACCATTTTCAAAACTATTCCAAACATTGTGATCTTCCCATTGCTATAGTCTGTGCAGGCTGTTACATAAACCCCCCTTTCTCAAGACTACAAAGTACCCACAGATTTTGTATCTCTTATAAGGGCCCACTCTGGTTCTGGGAAAACTGGCTCTTGCTATGCCCTTATAGGACCAGAAAGATGACAGGGATCTCTCAGCTTTCATCTCTGAACAGCACAATCTTCAAATTCCATCACAGTGAGTATTCGGTTTCAACATCTGAATCTGGGTGACATAAGCACATGCAGTCTGCAACACACGTATTCCAAGCCACAGCCCAAATTAGTGAATAACTATTAAGGTTTTAATAAAGACTTTTCCTTTACAAAAGAATTATCTCTGGGTTAAATAGTTTGCTTCCAACCAGTTCAAATTTTAGAACACACTTGGGCAAAGATCTTGCTCAAAATTCAGGAAGTTATGTATTAATGTGCTGACTCGACACTATTAAGCAATTTTTAATCGTGAAATGGGTGGTCCAGTCTCTGAGAACACCAGGCTAGGAACAACACTGAATTCTAGCCCTTGTTGTATGAATAAAATGATACGAATTTATTTGAGCCATTTAATCTCTGAGTCTTCTGTAAGTCAAAGAAATGGTACATTGAGCATCTTTACTGTGCTATTATTTAATAGTTTAGAATTATGAAATAAAATAAATAAACTTGGCTATATTTTGTTATTATAGAAACAATATGATTGTTGGTTATATATAGTTTACAATGTAAACATTTTGATTTACAGAATTTGCACAGGCATATGTGTTTCAGGAAAATACACATCACAGTATTCACCTACAAACTTTGCTAAGATCAGGTCATTGTAAATGTATCCTGGTATTCTGGAATGGATTCTCAGGGGAATGGTTAGCAGAAAAACCTGTGGTATCTTAGTAAAACATATGGTTTTAACAGTATCGCATGAATATCAATTTCTGAGTCATGAAAAATGCACCCATGTAATACAAAATGGGCAAGTTACTTGAAGAATTCAGATAAATTCTCTATTGTCTTTCTAAATGTTCTGTAAATCTGAAATTATTAAAAAACAAATATTTGCAAGAAAAATTATTACACTGCAGCATTAGGATGCAGCCCATACATTCACATGTGCATGTATACACACAGACTCAGCACAGGCAGAGACAAGAACACAAGAGACAGTTAACACCAGGGTGAAGAACGAATGAAAGTGGACATGACAGGCATTGAGCCACACTTTTATTAGTAGTATTTGTATTTTACTTTTTTAAATCTTTTTTTTTCTTTACAGTCCAGTCGTTACCCTCTCCAGGTCTGCCCTCCAGCAGTTCCTCATCCCATTTCTCCTCCTCCTTCTACCTCTCCAAGAGCATGTCCCCTCCCCCACCCTCCCCCACCAGACCTCCTCACACCCTGGGACCTCAAGTTTCTGACTGAGGCCAGACCAGGCAATCCTCTGCTGTATATGTGTCAGGGGCCTCATATCAGCTAGTATTTGCTGCCTGGTTGGGAGCCACATTTTTTTTTTTAATCAAGCCATACAACAGGGACAGATAGTTTTTAAGTTAGAAAAGTTTCCCTTAAGCCAGGCGGTGGTGGCGCACACCTTTGATCCCAGCACTTGGGAGGCAGAGGCAGGTGGATTTCTGGGTTCGAGGCCAGCCTGGTCTACGAGATGAGTTCCAGGACAGCCAGGGCTATACAGAGAAACCCTGTCTCGAAACAAACAAACAAACAAAAAAAAAAAAAAGAAGAAAGAAAGAAAGAAAGAAAGAAAGAAAGAAAGAAAGAAAGAAAGAAAGAAAGAAAGAAAGAAAAGTTTCCCTTGAATCCATGGAAACCAAAGATCTCCTTGAACTAAGGAAATAAAAATCTATTTTCCCTAATAGCAGTAACAGATACAGAAAAAGTCAGGACACAAAGCTAGTAAAAAATATAAAAACTTGCTTTAACATACAGCAAAGTTCTTCTGCCCCGAGTACCTACTGCGTTCACTCACAGAAATCCTTTTTGTCTAAAATCACGGATTTTCCCACATTAACGTGAATCTGTCGTTTGTTGTTAAGATATCCAAATGGTGTTAAAGAGAAATTCTTTCTATGTTCAACAAGTTGCAAAACCATAGCAAAGAAATCTGTGGTTTGTCGTTCCTAAGAAGACAATGAAGACAGTGTCCTGGGGCCATATTGTAGTTTAGACCTAATGTAGACCTTTTGATTAGAGCAGGATGGGGGGAAGGGTGCTTGCTTCTTTTCTTCCCAGCCTATCAACATCCTACCTCACACTAGTTTCTCCTAAGCTTTATGCTTCCTTGATGTCCTACAGCAAATCTATCCAAGTCCTTTGTTTGGAAATGCCATCCATGGTTCCTCTGGGAAATTCATTCCCTCCTTGCAACAAGTCTCTCAGACTTCCTCCTGCAATCCAGGTTGTTCTTCAGATGGATTTGTTCTTTCTGAGCTCAAGCCTCCGTCAAGGACAAGGATTTAGCAGACAAGGGAGCAATAGAGTGTCAAGTTCAAAAGAAACAAGAAACTGGAATGAGGAATAGCCCATCATCGCAGACAATAAAAACATTGTTCAAAGAGGCGCCTCCAACTCAGAAATGGCAACATAGAACTTGTGAGAATGAATAAGTAAGAATGAAATAGGATGAATACAAAAGCTAACAATGAATGATAATTTCTATCCCGAATTTGAGCCTGTTCCCAAAGGGGAATTTGCATCCCTTTGTTGCTTTGGCTGTCAAAAATATTCTCTAATATTGATTCATGAAGGTTTCATGAAGAGGGCGGTCTTATTAATTGCTGGTACCAATCGTTGATAATATTTTGTATCGTTTGAACATGAGAGTTGTTTTTCGGGTACAAAGTAATTGACTTAAATGTCTTTCCTTTAATATTCTAAATATACTGTTATACTTTTTCTGACATAAAAACCTCACTGTCAAAATGTCTAGTGATAAAACCAATTTTTCCCAATATATAAATATGGTAGAACGTGAAAAACTTAAGATCTGAATCAGCATTTTATCATATCATACTTTTGAAATAATGTATTTAACATTTAATTAAATGTTAGATGCCTGCTACTGTGGTTTGGAGCTTAAATACTGTTCAAGGCCAGTGTGTTAAAGGCTTAGACTAAAGCAGGTGGTGGCGTACTGGGGATAGTAGAACCATTAAGACAGTGTCCTCAACCTTCATAAAGCTGTGACCCTTTCATACAGCTCCTCGTGCTGTGGTGACCACCAACCATAAAATCATTTTTGTGATTTCAAGTCAATTTTGAAGTAAAACTGTTGTACTTTATAGAACGTTGTCCTATATCTATAGTCAAAATAAACACCGATTTTTAAAATTGGGCTGGTGTTTCTTCAAACACATCACCAGTTAGAAAGATTCTTAATTGTATTGTGTGTACACAAGTATTTTCTAAAAATGGTTAAATGAGAATGAATGAAAAAAAAAAGAATTAGATGAGAAATCGGTAATCTGAGAGCTGGTAATCTGAGTTACTGGCTGTATGTCTTTGATCTGATCATTTAACTGTGAGTTCCTTTTTTTTCCTCCCTTAAAATGAAAAGTGCCAAATTTTACAGCTCTAAAAAGTCACTTGACTACAGAGATCAGTAATAGATGGTTAAAACAATTTAAATGGAATCTTTAAGTGGAGTCCCAGCCTGAAAATGTCCTCTTTTTGTTGTTGTTGCTGTTGTTGTTCGGAAAAACCATCTCCCTCTAGGTGCTGTAACACTTCTGGATTTGCAAGGCAACAGCATCTGGAGACAGTCGAGCCCCTGGAGCGTTTCGCTCTCACAGCCGGAAGTGACGCGTTTTGGTTCCGCGTCTGCCTTCCGCGCTCCGCCGCCTTCACTTAGGCACTCCCCTCACCTGCAAGGAAGCGCGCCCCGCTGCCCCGCCCCAACCGGAAGTCAGGTGTCCCAGGGGCTGACTGGAAACCCTGTCCTGGGCGTACTTTCCCCAGCTCCTCCCCCTGGTGACGTCGCCGCCCGCCCCTTGACCCTCGCGGCCCCGCCCCCTCGCCTGCCTGCGGTCAGTCTGTCTGAAGGCGATGGAGCGCTTCGAGCCGTTGGCCGTGCTTTCCTGTGAAGAGGCGTCCTGCTCCTCCTGGGGAGCCTGCGGGTGAGAGGCCTGGCCCGGGGCAGGCTGGGCGGGAAGAAGCGGAGGAACGCCGAGGCGGGTTCCGTTCTTGCGTTCCGGCGGCTCGGAGCGCGCGGAGGCCACGGGGCCGCGCGGAGCCACAGGGAGCTGGCGAGGTGGCGGGCGAGCCGGCGGGCGGTGGGTGTGGCGGCGTGGGCGCTGGCCTCGCACCTCGCGCTCCGCTCGGCTGAGGAAACTCGCTCTTCCCGGGTCGGGTCCAGCATCCTTCCCTCTGGTCACCACTTGTGAGCGGCCAGTCAGTCAGGAGAGGGCTGTGGCCCCTGTTGCTTGGCACCCTTCCTCGAGGCAGCTTCAGCGCCACGGTGCACTGTCCTCCTCCTCCAGCCGGGCTCCTTAGGAAAACTGTTCTTGAGAGCGCAAGCCAGAATGAATCCGTGACAGTCTGGACACCCCGAGTATCCTCTCTGTTTACTACGGGGGGTGTCGGAGCGCGGGGCGGAGCCCAAGGTTCCTAGGATTATTTCCCGCTGAGGAGCTTGGAGTTTTTCTTTCTCAGCCTGCAAAATTCCGGGGTTGGGGTCCTGGTATACTCTCATCAGTGTTTGCGTTAGTCCTCTTTCGGTCATCTTACAATTAAATAAGCCCCACTTGTATCCTGCCCAAAGTATGAATACTACATACCAAATATAGAAGTGATGGATTTCTTATGTTCGTTTAACATACATTAGCTTTACATTGCACATTAAAACAGATGCTTCAAGGACTGGATGGAAGTATTGTCTGCCCTGGCCAATGCTGTTAAAAATCGACTTAAGAAATATTATTGAACACAAGTAATTGCCCCTTAGTTGGTCTCATAGATGATTTATTATTGTTGTTATTACTATATTGATTCTGAGGCTGGCTCCAAGTTTGCCAAAGATGGCTTCCAGCCCCTATCCTCCTCCCTCCTCGTTTGAATTTCTGAGATTACAAGAATGTGCAATCAGGCATGACTGTTTTTGAACATTTTCTCGAAACAATCAGTGAGACAGAGCTTTTTGGAAAGTAAGTGTTCTTCATAGCCGTTAAGCGGCTGAGCATAACCCCGTTCTCATTTTTAGTCAAAAATTTAATTCACCAAAGTAATTGTGTGTAAAATAGGACAGCAAGTGAAATAAAGTGTGTAAAATAGAAACAAGATGATAGAATACTACAGGTTTATATATAGTTTTAGTGTATGTTGTGTGAATATGCTGATTTTATTATATGATGATGCTTAGAGTGCAGTTAGTGTCTGGTGGCTCTAAAAATCTCAACAGCAAGCACTGCAGATAGCAACAGTTAGTGAAATTAACTTCAACACATTTTAAAACTCTAAGGAAGATGATGCCTAAGAAAACATACATTTGTATAGAAGGACCTTGTTTTAAGGTTTCTGTTTTTATACAAAACATCATGACCGAGAAGCAAATTGGGGAGGAAAGGATTTATTAAGTTTACACTTCCAAACTGTTGTTCATCAACCAAAAGAAGTCAGGACTGGAACACAAGCAGGTCAGGAAGCAGGAGCTGATGCAGAGGCCATGGACGGGTGTTACTTACTGGCTTGCTCAGCCTGCTTTCTTGTAGAACCCAGGACTACCAGCCCAGGAATGGCACCACACCACACCACACAATGGGCCCTCCCCCCTTTGATCACCAACTGAGAAAATGCCCCACAGCTGGATCTCATGGAGGCATTTCCTCAAGGGAGGGCTTCTTTCTCTGTGATAACTCTAGCCTGTGTTAAGTTGACACACAAAACCAGCCAATACAGATCTTTAGTAACTTGGGAATCTGGTCTTCTACACAATTGAATTTCACATTATAGAGTATGAATAATTAAAAGCCATATTTTCTCTTTAATAGTTTGGGTTTTTTTTCCCCCTAGTGCAAGTAAAAATTTACCTACCATGACAACAGAATCTTTGGAAATCGATGATGGATTATACAGGTAAGAACTTCAGAGACTGAAACCCACCTTTTATAATGGTTAGTACAGAATCTCATAGTCTTTTTGATGACTATACCTGTGAAGAATTTCATATGGATATCCTACAAGTCCATTTAAATTAAAGTTGGGATTTTTGTGGGATTTTCTCATGTTACATATAGTTTGAAAGTTTTAGCATGTAATTTTACTCTCTAATAAGAATGTAAATGTTTTGAGTTTAGAAAATAGGTTTTACTACTATTCTTGATCGTGTAGGGGTTTCTTCAGTTATGCAGTCAAGTTTAGAGGAAGATTATTTTAGTGAATTCTCAAGAAAATACAATAAAGATAATGGAGACATTCATAACAGTTATAATTTGGATGAAATTTAATGAGTTGTTTTTTAAGTGAGATATACCTTAAATAGGGAGAGTCTTCTATACATTTTTTTAAGGTCCCTTATTGTTGGTACTTTTGAGGAAATGTAGAAACTTAAGGAGGTAGGGCCTAGAGAGAGGAAGAAGAGACGACCTATGGTGAGCTTCAGAAGGCTAGCCCTGGACATTAGTTCCTGGGTGTCTGCTGCTGGCTATGATTTACTCCCGTACATTTGCCACCTGTATGAGACCAAGCAAGCATAAATGAACTCTGAAACTGTGACCCAAATAGTTAGTATATCATTTTATACTGAAAGTGATCCCAAAGAGATAAGAGTTTCCTTACTTGTGTTTGTGGTTGTTAATTTGGTTTGTTTTAAAGTGAGTTAAGACTCTCCTCCTGATAGTATTAAGAGTACTAGTAATCTGTACTATTAACTGGTCAAAGTCGATTCACTGATACTCCTAACTTAACAAGTTTGAGAGTCTGAGAATTTGTGACTCTTCGAGGCTTCTGGAAAACTAAGAGATATAACGATGCTGAATCTGCTGCTCCTTGCATCTTAAGACCACATAACAAAGAAAAAGAATGAACTCAGAGATTAAGTTCTCAGCTTCAGTATATAACCAAATCTCTGGATTAGAGAAATGGTTCAGTGACTGAAGACGCTTGGTGACAAGCCTGACAACCTGAGTTAGTCCCTTAGACCCACATGATGAGAGGAAAGCACTCTGTAGACACTGTCTACAAATTTCCATACAAATTTGTACACTACAGCAGAATTCAAACATACATACTCTAAAATATTTTTAGTAACAAACCTCAGGGTTTCCATATATTGGAAACCTATATTGGGAAGATCTGGAAGGGTTATCTACCAATACTTTAAGAAACATGTTTATGAGGGGAGCATGAATATCCATGAAAAGCTCTGTCACGACTCTACATGCCAAACAGTACAGTGGGAAATGCTGTTACTTGACTGGGAACTGAGTTGCAATGAGACCTGGAAGGGTCAGGATCCTGCAGGCAGCTTTTGACAGGGCAATGCTCAGAGCTGTGAAGATGAAGCTTAAGCTCCAGTCAGTTACCTGGGCTGATGGAGAAGCCAGACAATGAAAAAAATGTATGTTCAAGAAAGGTGCAGTCAGTACTTAGAGCCAACAAGAGAGAGAGTATGTAGTTCCAGCCGGTAAGGCCATGAGAGCAGGGATAGGTAACAATCATGATAGCATGTGCAGCAGATGCTGGACAAAGATCCAGTGTTCTAGTGTGGCTTTGATTCTGTCCTTCCCTTCTCTATCTCAAATAGGTGAAAATCCTCACTTTGCCAATTTATCATAGAAGTATGCAACATTGTTTTTTATTTTTTCAGCTCACAGCTAAGAGTTTGTCTTTCATCTCAGAATATGCTGTGGACTTAGACTTTTGATACTAGTGTGATATTGGAACTGTTAAGACTGGAGGATGAGTCATATAGTTATGGTTTGAATATGAAATGTCCATACACACTAAATTACATGCTAGTTTCCCATCTGGTGGTGCTACTTGGGGAGGTTTCCTCCTACCATAGTTCCAGGGATAAAACTCAAATCATCAGGCTTATGCCGAGCACTTTACCTTCTCAAACATCTCTCCAGCCGTACTTTTTAGTTTTTACTTCATTGAATATAATTATCATTAGCTTTAAACTTTTTTTTTTTTTTTTTGGTTTTTCCAGACAGGGTTTCTCTGTATAGCCCTGGCTGTCCTGGAAGTCACTTTGTAGACCAGGCTGGCCTCAAACTCAGAAATCCGCCTGCCTCTGCCTCCCGAGTGCTAGCTTTAAACTTTTATTTAACTACATAAACTATATAATTATATAACCACTAGTAATATACTATAATTATCATAGTTTTATAAAACTGTACATTAGTATGCTTATTTTGTTTGAAAATTTGTGCTCTTATTGTCTTATATTTAGTTGTATGCATGTTATAAATTCATACTCTATCATTACTGTGATTCAAACAGTTATCTTTAAATTCTCCAGTTATTTAAAACAGGAGAATGGATCTAATTCCTGTTATTTCACATTGGTCCAAAGTAGAGTCTCAGGTAGCCAGGGCTGGCCATAAATTTATAGCTTAGGATGAACTTGACTTCTGGATCCTCCAACCCCTCCCTTCCAGGTGCTGGAATTACAGGCACATAACACCAGGCTCAGTTTATGCAGTGCTGGGGATTGAACTTGGGGCATTGTGCTTGCCAGGCAGTCATATTCTACCAACTAAGCCACATCCCTGTGTTGTTCCTATTTGATGACTCTTTGAACTCTTTTTTTTTTTAACATGAGTACACTGTGGCTGTCTTGAGACAAACCAGTAGAGGGCATCAGATCCCATTACAGATGGTTGTGAGCCACCATGTGGTTGCTGGGAATTGAACTCAGGACCTCTGGAAGAGCAGTCAGTACTTTTAACCACTGAGCCATCTCTCCAGTCCCCTCTTTGAACTCTTTAGAATTCAGCTTAAATTAACCTCAGTTTGAAAGTATTTGTTCCTAACTAAATACAAGTCATCTTCTGCATTGCATAGTTTCTGGTACTTTTGTGTATTACTTTATAGAATTGTTTGATTATTTGTCCCATAGTGAGTGGCATAGTCATTTTGCTGAATATTTTACTTTTTTTTTTTCTTTTTGCTATGTGACGTTTTATAGTACCCCTATGAAGTTCTTTCTATTTTTTTCTCTGCACAATGAATACATTAAAAACCTAAAATATTAATTTTTTTGAAAGTTAAATATTTTCATGTTATATATATGCAGTGTTTTTATCTGCATTTGTGTGTGTACCATATGCATGGCTGAAGCCTACAGAGGTCAGAAGATGACATAGATCCTTCTGGATTTGGAGTTACAGAGGGAACCAGATCCAGGTTGTCTGTTAGAGGAGCAAATGCTATTAACTATTTAGGCATTTCGCCAACCTCCTGGAATATTGGTATTAGTAAATAATATTGACACGTAATGAAGATTATTGACATACATCCAGAAGAAAATGTTTAGACTATTCAGAGGGAATGGAAATGATTTTGTATTAGGAGTTACAGAATTGGATGTGTTAAGAGAGAAGATGCTTACTGTAATACAATCTATAGATCTTCAGAGAGATTAGATGAGTTAGCTCTGTATGGCTTCAAGAAAAGTACACTTAGGACTGCTGTGTTAAAATATGAGACCATAGTGTTCTTTTAGCAAAGGTAGAAATTTTAGTAGCTAGGACTTTCTCAAAGTAAAACAACTAGGTGATTTCTTTTTCCTGGTCCTTTTCACTACTTTATGGCATACACACTTAATAGTGCCATTGGTATAATAGGTCAGAAAAAATGAAAATCACTGAGCATTTGCATTAATCCAGATGAGTAAATCTCATAAATGTGGATGAGTAAGATTGTTCAGTGGTTAAGAACACACACTGATCTTGCAGAAATCTGAAACTCAGTTCCTTCCTAGCACCCACAGCAGGCAGCTCATGAACCTCTTGTAACTCCAGTTCTGGGTTGTCTGATACCCTCTTATGTCCCCTGTAGTCACTTTTACAGCCCCCACACGTACGTATAAATAAACCCTGTTAATGTGGAAGAGGGAAATCTCAAGAGGTCCCAACTTTAGACAAAAAACTAGAGGCAACTAAGGACTGCTGAGAGTGGGAGAAAATAGTGTACCCAAGAAAGAGTCCTCCAGATGGCTTGCTAATAACAAGTAGTCATTCCTGAGTGTGTATACACCCAAGTGTATACACATTATATAGACTGAACAGATTTTGTTTATATATTTAGGAATATATATTCATATACATGTGTGTGTGTGTCTCTGTTCTCTCACAAATTCATAGGCTCTGGCATCTTTTCAATTGTTGTTACACACACAGAGTATTTGGAGTCAGGGAGAAGAGATTGGAAGGAGAAAATGATATTTAATTAAAGTAAAAACTTTAAAGTAAAAAAACATAATTTCAGAGGAGACTCTCCAATGTAATTTTATTCAAAGAAACAAGACACACATTCAAAATGAGCTAATTCACATAAAGATGAAAACAGGCCAGACACACTCTTAACAGACATACTGGGAGAAAATGTATAGTTTTTACTTCTAAAACTAAAGTCTTATGTACTGATTGAAAATGAACTTTTTGGTTTTAGGCTGGGGATACAGCCCAGTTAATAGATTGTTCTCCTTCTTTGAGGTCATTTCTTAGCACTCGAAGTAAATAAACCTACCTACTTGCTAAAAGTTCTGGTTTGTTCTTTTTTTTTTTTTTAAACTACAAGGAAGGAAATGATAAAGATTCAAATTTTCATCTAACTAGGCAACACTTTCCATCTAATTAGGCAACTCTTCTAGGCTTTTAAATACTAAAATATGTAAATTATTCTAATATACATTAAATATGTCAGTGTTTTAATTTCAGAAGTAAATATAATCAAAGGTTACTAAAACTATTTCTTGCTTATACCAAACTCTTCTGATTCTCATAAGAAGTTCCTAGAATTGTATTGTTTACAAGGACTGGTACATTATTGCTACTGACTTGTCATTGATCTGACCTTCTTTAATTTCCAGTGCATTTTTTTTTTTTTAAACCTTGATCTGATCCTGCTTGATCTTCAGATGTATAACGTAACAAGATCCAACTAAGTGTGCTTTACCAGGTTTTCAGTGCAGAATAGTACTCAAGAATTGCATGACCGATTCTCTTAAAAAAAAAAAAAAAAAAATGAAATTTCCAAAATCCTGTTTGTTGTCAGAATTTTAAATCAAAAATAGAATCCCAGGCCTTTGGTGACCCTAGAATGATGAAATGAGAGTAACAGGAGAGAATGGAACACTGAGAGTCTACCTGACATAATTGCATAAAGAGGACAGCTCCTGCTCAACTCTGCTCTGTTAGAATGTGGATTGTGGTGACAAATGACATCACATTCAAAGTGTGTTAGTTAATTAGTTAGCTAGCAATTCAGTTGGTTAACTTTAAATGCTGTATAACTTATCTAAACCAATTCTGGACAGAATCGAGGGTTGTAGCTGTTGGTTAATGAAACTTTAAGGCATATTTTATTTGATGAAATAATGATTGTGTTTTTCATTGTGCTTTACATATAGTCGTCAGAGATATGTTCTTGGTGACACGGCAATGCAGAAGATGGCCAAGTCCTGTGTCTTCTTAAGTGGTATGGGTGGTCTTGGAGTAGAAATTGGTAAGCAGTATTTTTTTTTCTATAATTTCTATGATACTTTTGCATAAGAAAAAATACTACTCTTATTTTCTTTAAAGGAAATTAGCTTCCAAATATTGGTCAAATTTTTTAACAAAATATTTTATAGCAGAGGTATGGTCTTCCACTAAAAACAAAGCCAATACTTCTTATTTGGTAAACTTAATAACTATTAAATAGTCATTCCTTTGTTCTGTGTTTTGTTTTGTTTAGACAGGGTCTCACCATATAACCCTAGCTGTCTAGAACTCAGTATGTATACCATGCTGGCCTTTAATTCACATACACAAAAAAAAAAAAAAAATCCATCTGTCTTTGCCTCCTTGGGATTAAAGGCATGTGACACCATACCTGGCTAAATGATTCTTACTTTATTATGGTTTCATAGTATATTCATTAAAACACTGAAAAATGAATAGATACCTTTTAATGCTTTGATTATGCAAAATTGTATCAATTCATTTTTTTTAAACCTGTTATTTCTAACTTTCTTAAGTAAAAAAAAGTTACAGTTATTCAGAAGTGTTATGAAACTCCATGAATCTGTGTTTGGTATGAATTTACAAAGCTAAGTTATTCTTTTTTCTTTTTCCTTTATAGCAAAGAATCTTGTTCTTGCAGGGATTAAGGTGAGTGTCTACCCTCAGTATGAAAAGTTGTTTATTGTGAACTGTTTTGTTTTTTGCAGATTTGCAGTGATTGTGTACTTTGTCTTATTTTTATTTTACATAACTGAATCATTAATGCTATTGTTGTTCTTTTAATTCATTAAAAAATTTAAACATAAAAAGAGTCACCTAACACATTTCTTATTACCTATCACACAACTTAGGTTACCAACTCAGCATACATGTATGTTTTATATATTTGCTTCCCAGCCCCTGCTGGCTGCAACTGCTAAATTCTTTTCATAAGAACTTCAGCTGTTTTATCATTCTTAAATATTTTTAGTACATATCTTTAATATAACCACAACTTAGTACCATTTTAACACCTTAAATGTATTAGTTTTTTTATTACTATAAAATCATTTACTCCAAAATTTAACAGCATCATTTGTTATATCTATTTGCATGGGCAAAGATTTTAGCCTGTTCTTTGGTTACCATCTTTCACAAGCCTGCAAACAGTATTTGTAGGACCTATAGACATTTTGAGTGTAGTTTGTCAAATAATTTGTTTGCAAAGCTCACATTTGGTTGTAGCCAGCTTTGTTTCTCTGTGGGACTGCAGACCTTAGTTCCTTGCTGGCTGTGGGGTTACTCTCAGTTTCTAGCCTGTCTCCATAGAGCTGCTGATAGTTGGACAGCTGGCTTCATCAAGCACTAAACAAGAGAAAGACAACACTAGGCCATAATCAAGAGGAGGGGGTTATCCAAAAGCCTAACTTTTGGGAGTATGGGGTGTTGGTGCTGCCCTGGAAGCTTGCTAGCCTAAGCACAAAATGACCAGTTGAAAGTTCAGCTTTGTTTTAGTGAGAAATCTATTTTAAAGTTTATTTTGTTCTAATCAGGAGCCAAGGAGAATCTGTATATTGAATCTTTTTCTTTTAATCTGTAGGTTTTCCTTCCCTAATTTTTTTTTTTCACCCTAACAAAATTTATTTATTGAAAAAAGTAGATTCCAGTTTTTCGAAGGCAGGAGGGAGGAAGACCCATACAGGTTGAAGACCTAGCCTAGTGTACCTAGTAAGTTCCGGGCCAGCCAGGGCTACATAGCAAGGCCTATCTCCAACAAGATAGAAAGAATGGGAAAAAATTGTTGCATATACTTGTGTCTTATATTTTCCTAGAAACTGGTAGTCCTATCCAGAGTCAAATTGAGATTTGATTCCTTTAGCAAGACTATTTCACAGGAAGTATATTATGTCCTACCAGGAGGCAATAATAACCTATTTTTCTCTACTTCATTATTAATTTAGTCATTAACGATCAGTGCCTTGATTCGTTACTTCTTTAATTGTAGTTGTCATTTCTCCCTTTTTTTTTTTTTTTAGATTTATTTATTTATTTATTTATTTAGTGTATGTGAGTACATTGTAGTTATCTTCAGACACACCAGAAGAGGGTACCAGATCTCATTACAGATGTGAGCCAGCATGTGGTTGCTGGGAATTGAACTCAGGACCTCTGGAAGAGCAGTCAATGCTCTTACCTGCTGAGCATCTCTCTAGCTCTGTCATTTCTCCCTTGTTCATTAATTGTAATAATATTTTAGAAATATTTTTCTCTTCATTGATGACCTGATTTCACTAAAGTGTGTAGACTGTATGTACATAAGGCAGGATAAATACTGAAGTTTTACCACCCTCCAAAAGTCATCCTGACTATCCTCAGCTGTGACTACTGAACTTTGATTACATATGTACATGATAAACTTGTGCATTTAAATATACTGTGTTATGTTTTTATTCATTGTATATTCTATTTTTTAATAGTACAAAAATTGGTTCATCTTTCCAGTGAGGTTTTTTGGCATGAGACCTGTAGTCTTTGTCATTTTAAGTCTTGTTGAGGGATAAAAGTGAAACATTAGTCATTAGGAAGCACTGAATTGTATTCAGGTTTAATGAGTTTCTAATTCCCTTGTAGGAATAGATTACTTACTTTACTTTCTGCTTTTGTATATTCTTTATTGTAAGATTCATGTTTTCAATGACAGTCCACTTGTCCTATATTATATTTAACTTATATGACATGGTTTCAGAATATAATTTAAATATTACTAATTATTGAAAGTTATATCTTTTATCCTTTTCTAAAAGCCCTTACTTTTGACTGATAGCTTTAAAAAAATCATATTCAATAACTCCTCTAGTCAATCATGCCAACTACTCAAAAACAGTTTAGATTATTTCAGATTGGATTCTAAGTATCATTTAGCATCACTTTTTAAATTCAGTATTACTATTTATGTTATTTCATTCAAAATTAAGCATTAAATAAAAAATATTTTCAGGTTAGTCTGGTTTCTATACACTTTTCCCCCTAAGATCATCCACTTTTAAATTTTATTTACTCACTTGTATTTAAATATAAGCTAATATATGCATATATAAATATTCCATTCAACTTTATGTATCTGTCTCTTCCTGTGCTTCTTAGAGTGCCTTGCTTTTTTTTGTTTGTTTGTTTGTTTGTTTTTTCAAGACAGGGTTTCTCTTTCCTGGAACTCACTTGGCCTCAAATTCAGAAATCTGCCTGCCTCTGCCTCTGGAGTGCTGGGATTAAAGGCGTGTGCCACCACGCCTGGCTAGTGCCTTACTTTTTATTCCTTAACATCCTGTCCCTACGATTATTTCATAGTGGTATTTATTTTTTTAATAGTTACTTGAAGATATAATTGTGCAGATGTATCACACTAGACAAATTTTCCCATGATGATGCACATTTTGTTTCTAGTGTTTTTAATAGAATTATACTTAATAACCTTGGCTGTGCTTTTGAATCTTTCTAAGAATGTCTTTTAGACAAATTCGTAAAATAGGGTCACTCTATTCAAGGGGAAATATATGTCTTATTTTCAGAGGTTATACTAAATTGTTTTCCATGGAGGCTGAGTACCTCATAGTGCCATCATAATGAAATTTGTTTTCGAATCATTGGACTTTGCCAGTCTAGTGGATAGAGAAGATGTTGCATATTCAGCATTCATATTCAAGAGCAATAAAATATATATTATTCCAGCATATTCCTTATAAATTGATCTTTCTCTATATGGTATGTGATATGGTAAAAGTTACATTTTTTTCCTAGTTTTTCCATTACTTTTACTATATGGAGTGTGGAATTTTAAAATTTTTTTATATAAGTTTTTCTGAATGTTTTCTTTTTGTGGATTTTTATAACATGCTAATGTCATAAATTTAGAGCTTCTCACCGTGTAGTTTCTTCTCTGAGTTCTTCAGGTGTTTATAGTCCTGTCTTCTGAATAAAGATATAATTGTATATCCTTTTCAATTCTTATGCCACTAAGTTCTCTTTATTACTCATGTATGCACACTGTACAAAGCATTAGAGGTGGTATGCACCTTGGCTCTATTCTGGACTTAACAGGTATTTTTCTCATTTTTTGAAGGCGCTGACAATTCATGATACAAAAAAATGCCAAGCATGGGATCTAGGGACCAATTTCTTCTTGTGTGAAGATGATGTTGTTAATCAGAGAAACAGGTAAAGATATTTTGATACATTGTCATGGGACTTTTTCTTAACTGTTAATATTTAAAAATGTTTTATGTATAGAGAATACAGTTTAGATATAGCTGTTTACTTTGTCGAGGTAAATTCACACCACCTTAAATATGTAGTAGCATTTATTTATCTCCTTTGTCAAGTTTGTGATACATTTATCCTGTTACCCAGAAATGAATTTTACGTTATTAAAGTAACTTAAAACATTATTTAGCAAAGTAATGTGTTTCATTATGACATTTTTGATACATATATACCATTATAATTCACTTTTATCTCCTTGCCCCACACACTGACTTGCCTAGCCTCTTCCTTTTCTCTTCCTTCATTTAGATTGTCCTTCCTCTTGTCTTCATGACTATATATATATATATCTTTTTCTGTTGTTTCATATATATATATATATTTATATTTCTTTTTCTGTTGTTTCCTTGCTTTGCCTATATACTCTTCATTCCCTCTGACAGTCTCTTTCTAGTCTCATGGGTAAAGGAAATCTGTATTAGTATTGTCATTAGGAGACTTTGAAAGCTTGGAGATTAGAAGCAAGAGGGTATATGTGAAGATTGTTAAGCTTGCTATAGAGAATGTGATAGTGTGTCGTATGGTATTAATTTAGAAAACATAAATTTAAGTTTGTGTTTACCTGCAGTTTATTTAGTTTTCATTGAAATTTCATATGTTAGGTCCCTCTTATGTTAAGTGTCTAACATTGAGACTGAAAATAATAAATGGAAGATTATATTTTTCTAGGGCTGAAGCTGTACTTCATCGTATTGCAGAACTAAATCCATATGTTCAGGTCTCATCATCCTCTGCCCCTCTTGATGAAACCACAGACCTCTCTTTTTTAGAAAAATATCAGGTTAGTATTTTGTATTAAATGTTGTTGATACATTCCAAAGAAATTATATGATATAAATGGTATAACCCAATACATTGAGGAGCAGAACAAAAAGCATCAGGTTAAAATAATACCTATTAACTGCTCCATTTGAGAAAAAGTTCTAAGAACTTGTTAATGTAAGAAGAGTATTTAGCAGTAATATGCTGTTGAAACTCAATGGTTTTTAAAAATATACATTTATTTCTTCCTGTTATATCTTTTAAAAGTTACTATTTAGTTGATAAACTGCCTTAATAAATGTTAGAGAGTTGAAAAATAAATATGACTAAATTACCATGTAGAACACATAAATTAGGAAAAGCTTGAGTAAAAAAATTAAAAGAAAATTTAGCTTATATGAAAAAGTTTACTTTATGGCATTGCTATTTCTAGAAATAGTAAAACTCAGTGTCACCCTGAGATGGCTCTCTGGGTAAATTATTTGCTATCCAAGCCAAAGAACTAAGTTCAGATCCCCAACATCCATGCTGAGCCCCATTGCTTCCTAGACATCCACCCTAGGTAACTGATGAGTCTGAGGCTCAGTAGAGACTATCTCAAAGAGTATAACAGAAAGTGATAGAGGAAGACACCAGATGCTGCCTTTGACTTATACAAACATACTTAAGAAAGTTTACACATGCATGTACTGCACATAAGAAATCATTAATGTGAGAAAATTTTGGCTGAAAAAATTTCCAATACCTGATGAACACAAGTCTTTAGATTAAAAAGTGCAGGAGCTAGTATTAGACCCTATATAATTTATACTCTTAATAAATTACCTTGTTATGTTTCACAAATATTGACAAAACACTAAAGGATAATCCATAAAATTGATCTATCAGAAACACAAATTTTAACATACATAGGAACCCAAGAAAAACAATGTCAATTCCAAAAGTAAAAAAGTACTTTCTAGTGTCCGATGCCAAAGAAAACTTAATGATGAAGTTTCTGATAAAGGAAAGCAGTGGTTATAAAGAACCTCTAGTAATATTTGAAGAAATTAAAGAAAGTTAAAGAAAATAATACATAAGAAATTAAAAAAAAATCAACAAAAATATCTTGGAAAAAATAGGCAGAAAGAGCTAAACAAATGAGGCAAGTATAATTGACAATTTCTTTTTTATTATTATTTTATTAGATATTTTCTTCATTTACATTTCAAATGCTATCCCGAATGTCCCCTATACCCTTCCCCCACCTTGCTCCCCTACCCACCCACTCCCACTTCTTGGCCCTGGCGTTCCCCTTATGGGGCATATAAAGTTTGCAAGACCAAGGGGCCTCTCTTCCCAATGATGGATGACTAGGCCATCTTCTGCTATATATGCAGCTAGAGACATGAGCTCTGGGGGTACTGATTAGTTCATATTGTTGTTCCACCTATAGGGTTGCAGACCCCTTCAGTTCCTTGGGTAATTTCTCTAGCTCCTCTCTGTGTTCTATCCTATAGATGACTGTGGGCATCCACTTCTATATTTGCCAGGCATTGGCATAGCCTCACAAGAGATAGCTATATCAGTGTCCTTTCAGCAAGTTCTTGCTGACATATGCAATAGCGTCTGCGTTTGATGACCGATTATGGGATGGACCCCCAGGTGGGGCAATCTTTGGGTTGTCCAGCCTTTCATCTTAGCTTCAAATTTTGTCTCCGCCACTTCTTTCATGGGTATTTTATTCCCTATTTTGGGGAGGAATGAAGTATCCACGTCTTGGTCTTCCTTCTTGATTTCCTTGTGTTTTGGAGATTTTATCTTGGGTATTCTAGGTTTCTTGGCTAATAACCACTTATCAGTAAGTGCATATCAAGTGAGTTCTTTTGTGATTGGGTTACCTCACTCAGGATGATAGTCTCCAGATACATCCATTTGCCTAAGAATTTCATAAATTCATTGTTTTTAAAAGCTAAGTAGTACTCCATTGTGTAAATGTACCACATTTTCTGTGTCCATTCCTCTGTTGAGGGACATCTGGGTTCTTTCCAGCTTCTGGCTATTATAAATAGGGCAGCTGTGAACATAGTGGAGCATGTGTCCTTAT
>NC_034602.1:75448712-75474572 GCF_900095145.1 Mus pahari | reverse complement strand
ATTCTTCTACATGCTAACTGCCAGTTGTGTCAGCACTATTTGTTGAAAATGCTGTAGTTGACAATTTCTAATGGTGGAGATAAGATCAAGGGAGAGAGACTAAGCTTAGAAGCAGGCATTTTGAAATAAAAGAGGAAGAAATGAAAAGAGCTTTGAAGATCATTGACAACGCAGTAAACAAACATTTCTCTTTTGGGGTGCCTAGGAAAAGAAAAAAAACTATTCAAAGAAGCTCTACCTGCAAGCCTCTGTAATCTTGGGACCCAGAGTCAAGGGGATTATGACCCTGCAAAATTCTGACCCTGACATGTTGTAGTTAGATTACCAGAAACAGAAGGCAGGTGGCCGTAGGGCTCAGTTTTACAGTGATGGAGTGCCATGTACAAGGCCCACTGTTCAGTTCCTGATCTCTTGCCTCTCTCATTTACAAGTATATGTAGTCTCTCCATTAGACTTATAGTAGTTTGCTCAATAGAAACCTTAACAAGCAAGGCAAGAGGAAATAAAATATCATTCCTTTTCAGAAGATAGTAATTCAGCTAGCTTTATATATACATGGATATATAAATAGAGAGAGAGAGCTTATCCTTCCAAAATGAAAAGGACATTTTCATTTTCATGATAACAGTGGAAAAAATGAAGGAATTGATTACTCCTAGACCAGCCTGCCAAAAGATGCTCAAGGGAGTCCACATCCAGAAGAAAAAGAACCATACCTACTGTTGTATATACATGAGAGTACCTCACTTGGAAAGAAGACACAGAAAGGGAAAATGAAGAGCCAAGCTACATTTTAAGAGGAGCAGTTCACATTTTAAGATGCCCTTATGTAACAGCCAGCAAACTGTTCAACACAAACTTTAACAAGAGGGAATGGAATAGCATTTTTTTTCATTCCCATGAAGAAAAGCAAACTCAAATGATATTCAAAACAAATAGGAAAGATGGACATTCTTATATTATCTATATTAATTTTAAGTGTAAGTGGACTATATTCCCCAGTTAGATGATGCAAGTTGATTGAATCTAAAACAAGATTCAGCGGTGTACTATCTATTAAAACTCCCATTAGTAGTGAGCACACAGAGACTGAAAGTGAAAAAAAAAAAATGGAAAAAAGGTATTCCAAGGCTGGGAAGATAGTTTGCATAAGTTTGCTTTCTCTGCAAGCATGAGGGCCTGAATTCAAGTCCCTAGCACTCGGATAAAAGCAGGTCATGGCTTAGCCAGCACTGGGGTGGAATATGGCAGGTGGGTTCTGAGAGCTAGCCTAGCTGTCCCAGCCAGCCTAGCAGAAATGTGAGGTTTGAGAGGCCATGAGTCAGGGCAGTAGGGCAGTCCTTTTAGAATAGGAAAGAAGAGCTGTAGAGATGGCTCAGCAGTCAAGAGCACTGACTGCTCTTCTGAAGGTCCTGAGTTCAAATCCCAGGAACCACATGGTGGCTCACAACCATCTGTAATGAGATCTGACATCCTCTTCTGGGATGTCTGAAGACAGCTACAGTGTACTTACATATAATAAGTAAATAAATTTTAAAAAAAGAATAGGAAAGAAACCCCCAAAGTCCTTGTCTTGATGTCGTGTGTGTGTGTGTGTGTGTGTGTGTGTGTGTGTGTGTGTGTGTACACAAAAAGAGATTCCATGCTACTGTAAACCAAAAGTGAGCAGGAGTGGGTATTCTTACACAGAGTAGACGTAAAAACAAAACTATAAAACAGAAAGTCATTAATCAGGAATCAATTCAGTATCTGACAACAAGCATTAGATATAAGGAGAAGTAGGATCCAGGACAGTGTTAGAACTTCCAATATCATCATTGTACAGATCTTCAGACACAACAAACAGCAAGCTGGTTGTGACACACACTCCCAGTATTTGAGAGGCTAAGAAAGAAGGATTGTCATAGCTTAAAAACATGCTGTGTTAGTCCTGAGTTCAAGGCCAACTATAATGATACTGTTTCTCAATTCTCTCCCACACAAAAATGCAGCAATGAAGTACTATAGCTAATATACTGAGCAGCATGTATAGAATATCTGTCCTCAGCACATGAAACAGTCCTTAAAGTATACCATATATTAGGACATTAAAAATAAATCTTGAGACATTCACAAAAATTGCAGAAGTGAGGACTAGGAATGTAGCTTAGTCACTAGATTACTAATGTAACATACACAAAGCTTTTGAGTTTAATTGCCAGCATCAGATAAATGTGAGACATGCCTAAAGTCTTGCCACTCTAATCATGGAGACAGGAGGATCAGAAATTCAGTGTCATCTTTAGCAACACACCAAATTCATGGCTACTCTGTACTGCATGAGACCCTGTCTCAAAAAATACTGTGTCCTTTCTTACCACTATGTAATACAATGAAAAATAACAAAATAAACTTCAAAAATCTTACCCACTCAAACTAGAAAGCTATTATTTAAAAAAAAAAAAATGTCATGCTGGCAAGTAGCTACTGAAAAAGGAAATTTTTTAATTAAAAAAACAAAAACAAACTAATGTGTACAATGTAGTTAGCACACTTCTAGGTATATAACCAATCTAAATGAAATCAGCTTACCATAGAGGTGCATGGCCATGCTCCCTGCAGTACTGTCCACCTTAAACATATGTAATCAAGCATAAATGCCCTTCCTTCAGTAAGTACAAAAAGAAAACTTCGTTTATGAGTACGTGTGTGTCTGTCTGTCTGTCTTTACACATAAAAACATATGTCAGTGTGGGGAAAAGTGTAAAAGAATGTCTAGATTTGCCAGTATATAGTATATGCATATACTGATATATAACACAGCTTACTAATGTATGTAGTTTACATGATGTTCAAGTTTTAGGGCATGGGCATTATCTTAGGTTCCTTTTTTACTATCACCAATTCTGCTCTTCTCCCAACCAGTGCAATACAGAGGTTCTTAGTAGATGCTTCCTTGAGTATTGGGTAGTGGGTGACTTTAAAGGGAAACATTGAGCTAGAGAACCTGCTGTTTGGCAGTAAGTCTTTTATCATGAAGGAGATACTGCTCTTGCCTCAAGTCTTTAAAAAGGAAAAGTGATCAGGACATTCTTGGCATACCTCATAAGAGTACAAAACCCACACCTTAAAATGTTCTGTCAAGTAAATTATTATTCAACTTCTGTATATAAGCACTGAGGAAAGCATAGAACTGAGATTCTATTGGTTTTGATGTTTGATAGGCAAATGGCTTTCAAGAAATTATTTGACCTCTATCAGTATAAACTAATTATATCAAAATCTTGTTTTCACACCTATTTGTATCACAGTGTTAATAAAAAATTAAGTACTGAAAATTATCTACTATCTTAATACTGTGATTTTACTAATATTATTGTAAATAAAGGTTTATTTTGTAAATCTATTGAATGCAGAAATTAGAGAGTTATTACCAATGTCTTTGAAAATTGTAATTGTCATTCTTGAAGCTTGTCTGAAAGTAATGTTTTGTTAGCTAGATTAGTGACTGTAGGACAGTGACAGATAAGTCTCCAGCCGTCTACTGGGAGACTACAAAACAACATAGGGTGTTAAGGTTTGCTTCTTATTGTGAGTCCTTTAGAGTAAAGGAATTTATTTTATATGAGCATATGCTCTCTTTTATTTTGGTTTTGCCATTTTGTACTTATATATAATTAATTCTAGGCCAGAATTCAATATAGGATAGTAACTTTTGTGAAGGTAACTATGATTCTTTGGTAGAATTTGAATTTATATGTTTCTTATTGAGAAGGTACATTATAAAAGTTATTGTGTAGTTTCTGATCTTTATTTTATTCTTAACAGTGTGTAGTATTGACTGAAGTAAAACTGACATTACAAAAGAAGATCAACAATTTTTGCCATTCTCATTGCCCTCCAATTAAGGTAATATTATATATAATTTAATAATTATAATATTAACATGCAGCTAACTAAAGGAAGAACATTTTTCATATTCCAGTTTATAGCTTTTCACTAAGATACATAAAGAGCTTTCTGTGTATAGTCACACTAAGATGATTTTTTTTTTAAATAAACTTTTTATCTTTAAAGACTTGTAAATAGGCAGGCATAGTGGTGCACTAAGGAGGCAGAAGCAAGACAAGTAGACACACCTGTGTGTTTCAAGGCCAACCTAGGCTACAAGTTCCTACACATCAAGTTCCAAGTTAGGTAGTGAGACCCTAACCAAAAAATTATAACAAAGAAACAATTTACAAATACACACACAACACACCCAAATTAAGAAGGCTCAGGTATGTAAATCTCAGTCTACACAGAGTAGTCATTCTAACTCGTCTACATAAAACAGTCATTCTAAAGTTATAAAGTTCCATGTTGGATTTTACCTTCTGACGATGTAAGGTGTTCTCCACCACCTAAAACAATATCCAAGGCAGTTTAATGGAATAATGAGCTTTGTTTTGTCTTTTATAACTTTGTCTACTGCCTGCATTTAGTCCTTTCTCATGATCTAATACTTACTCTTTCTTGTTCTCTTTTGTACATATTATACTGTCCCACTGATACTTTTATTTGCATATATTCATATATTATTGGCTAGATTCTTTATATCAGGAAGAAGGTTTGAATTTTCCTTCTGAGAATGTACAACCTTTCTTAATGATTCACACTTTAAGTGAATCCATTATGATGCAAATTATGTGACTGTTTTTCTTCAGAGCTGTATAGGTTTGTGATGCCTATAGAAAGAGCTTTAAGAATAAAAACATAATTTCTTTACAGAATCTTGGGATGGAGCCTGCTATTATTATAAGATTATTTTTTAATATATTATTTGTTACTGCATTAAAGAATCTCATGTGTACGTTTCTTGGCTTGGTTTGCACTTTGACGTCTGTGGCCTTCTTTCTGTAGACTACTCCCAGCTTAACGTCCTCTTCTAATTTCCACTAACTAGTGCTTTTGGTGAGTGTATACTCATTTCTGTTTCTGTAAAATAATAACTACTCATTCCTAGGCAACTAAACTAGGATAATTGTTTCTTATGTATTGAACTTAAAATTTATGACCAAGCCAGAAATTTTGTTATTGAAATAACAAGAGTATGTAATGGTGATACATTGAAGGTATTTTTAATTTCATTGTGTCAGAAACCCACTCACCAAATACCACATTACATTTCAGGGAATATACTTAATTCTAAATGAAGTTGTCACGAGTTGATGTAAGATAACTGAAGTGTGTTTTTTTCTATTCACATAAATTTATTTTTGTCTTTTCAGTTCATTAGTACAGATGTACATGGAATTTGGTCCAGGCTATTTTGTGATTTTGGTGATGAATTTGAAGTTTCAGATACAACAGGAGAAGAACCAAAAGAAATTTTCATTTCAGACATAACGCAAGTATGATCATTTTAATACAGTTTTAGAGTATAGGAATACTAATTTTAGTATTCATAGATGAGTATTTGTAAAAACTTGTAAAAAATAACAATATAAAAACTTGGTGTGAAAAAAAAAAACCTTGGTGTTCAATAACCTATTCTAATTTTTAGGCTAATCCAGGTATTGTCACTTGCCTTGAAAGTCATCCTCACAAGCTTGAGACAGGACAGTTCCTTACATTTCGAGAAATTCATGGAATGACAGGCTTAAATGGATCTGTACAACAGATAACTGGTAAGTTTACATGTTTTATTAATTTACTTTTAGTTATTTAGCCCATTTATAAACATACACTTCATTCAGTGTTTTGAACATATTGCCTCAGATTGACTTGATTCACATCTCTGAGCTTTAAATCAGTGTATTCAAGGGAGGACATATTGAACAGTGGTAATTCTACAAGGAAGAAAGTAAAGTATAGAAATACACTATGAGAAAGTACAAGTTGAAATTTCAAATCTTTACACAAGTAAGAAGACAGTTATGAAAAATTGTAGGTGAACAAAGATTCCTGCTTGAGCAACCTCCTTTAGAGCTGTAAGAAGTTGTGTAGGTTTTGGAGAATATATATGATGATAATTCAGGTGTGAATGAAATGGCAGTGAAATAGTGAATGGAGATGTTTGTCAAATCTATGTTGTGTTCACTGAATTGAATATTTAAGCAGGCAAGTTTGGAGTCTTTGTTTTTTCCCCTCTTTACCTTGCTTTTAGAGGACTTCCATATTATTACTCAAGGGGATAGAGGGTGCTAAAGTCATAGCTTTGAGAGAATACCCATTTTTAAAGTGGAAAGATGATCGTGAATGTGTAGTCTGGCCAATTTGAAATAATTCATATCATTATTAATCTATATAATTGGTATTTTACCTGTAGTTGTGTTTAAAATATAAAGTACTATACAGTTTGCAACCTAACTTTGTGGCATGTTTACATAGTTGAAGGACAGTGATGACTCACTTGTATCTTTGGGCACTTGAAAAGTACAGTCAGTTGTGGTTGCCCCAGTTAACATACTCACCCGCAGTAAGGGTCCTTTTTCTCCACATCCTCACCAGCATTTGTCATTTTTGTTTGGTTTGTTTGATTTTTATAAATATGTTTTAATTTGCATTTTCCTGATCACTAAAGATATTGAGCACATTTAAAAATATGTATGCCAGTTTTTTTCTTTAGAACACTATAAGTTCATTGACCTATTGATAGAGTAGCAGCTTTATATATTTGTTTTTGTGTTGTTGAAATTATTCTCAATATTAGCAGTTTTGAAATACAGCTGGCACATTACTAACTTCTATTCTGGCTGGTTACTCCCCCTGCTGACTGTGCTTTTTGGTATGCAAACGCTTTTTAGTTTGATGTTTGAGTACATTTGTCTTAAATAGAGGTTCAGACCATAATGTTAAAGAATTTGTATTTGTTTGGGGAAAGTTGACTAACTTGATAATTTGGAATTATATTTGTTTACATTGGTTACCATTTAGTGTTAGAGTGTGGTGATAAGATGAGGTGCTTAGAGCTACCTGTATAGTAAGAAATTTCCTGACAGCAACAAATGAAGTCTTTTACTTTAAAACCCACATTTTTTAGGAAAAAAGATTACTTTGGGGTAAAAGTTGCTTAAATCAAACATTTAATACTTGATGCTTCCTGCCTTAAGATAGTTTTGTTCTATGAAAAAAATTAAATAACTAAAGTAAAACATGTTAATTCTAAAACAGTATATTTATATTTATGTCTTATACAATTAATATAGATATGTCTACATGTGCATTTAAATAGGGTTGTGATTGAATCCCACTTTAGATTTCTCCCCTTTCCAAATATCAAATTAGCTTGGTGTCTGCTTCCTTTTTTCTATTTAATGTATGACTATTAAGTATTCACTTATATATTTATCAGTATTGTAATTTATTTGGTGATTAGTAGAACTTACTGTTTAATTAAGTTTTTAATTATTAAATGGTTCAGTAACAAAGTAGATTGACAGTGAAAAGTTTTTTACATATCCTCACTATTCCTCCTCAGTAAGCCACCCATTACGGGTTTATTATATACCAGTTCTTTATGCTGTCTTACACAGAAAGTACCTATACATTCGTTGTAGCCTTTTGCAATTTCATCAAATAAAATGACTTGTCTTTGTGTACTTGAATGTATTTTTCAGAGATGTATTTTATTCCTTTCATCTTTTTTTTTTCCAATTTTTATTAGGTATTTATTTCATTTACATTTTAAATGCTATCCCCAAAGTGCCCTATACCCTCCCCCACCTGCTCCCCTACCCACCCACTCCCCCTTCTTGGCCCTGGTGTTCCCCTGTACTGGAGCATATAAAGTTTGCAAGACCAAGGGGACTCTCTTCCCAATGATGGCCGACTAGGCCATCTTCTGCTACATATGCAGCTAGAGACACGAGCTCTGAGGGTGCTGGTTAGTTCATATTGTTGTTCCACCTATAGGATTGCAGCCCCCTTCAGCTCCTTGGGTACTTTCTCTAGAGACCAAAATGTGGACACTTCACCCCTTCTTAGAATTGGAAACAAAACTCCCATGGAAGGGGTTACAAAGTTTGGAGCTGAGACAAAAGGATGGACCATCCGTTTATCTTTTCATGTACCAATAATATTAGTATTAACATGGTACATAGGTTATATAACATATTTTAATATTCTGTTGTAAGTACCTCTCATTTCTTACTTTATGCACTGGTTTTCCTGAATTATTTTTTAAGTCCCAAAGCTCACATTGGAAGAAATACATGGTATAGTTACCAACAGATTCCCAACCCCCTACAACAAAAAAAGCTGTTTTAGAATCTTACTTTTATAAATGGAGAGTTATATCTTTGTGATTGTACCTGTGTGTAATGTTCACTTTTTTCTTGCAGTCATATCACCATTTTCCTTCAGCATTGGTGATACTACAGAACTGGACCCATATTTACATGGAGGCATAGCTGTGCAGGTGAAGACTCCTAAAACATTCTGCTTTGTAAGTATCTTTTCTGCCTAAAAAGGTTTTTATTTTATGAATGAATGAATGAATGAAAAAAACGAAGAAAGAAACAGAGAAAGAATAACCAAAAGGAATAAAATGCTCAATATCAAGTTACCATAAAGAATAAACTTTTTTAAAAATTTATAACCAATTTGAATAAAATTAAATCAACCAGGGGCAAACTGATACTATAAAAATAACATACAGACGTAGAGCTATAGCTTACACACATCCTTAGTTGATGCAGTCCTCTGTACTGCAAAGGTTAGGCAAATATAAGCTTATACAGTTTAATAACTAGAATATCTCATGTGTATGATTGTGATTATACTTCAAAGGAATTATGTCCTCCTAAATAATGAAAGAATTTATCATACTTTTTACTGTGCAAGAAAAAGATTAAAATGTTTTCATTTTATGCAGCAAGAACTGTTACACTTTATTGCTTAATTATTTGTTAATTCATGTTACTACAATTTTAATCTGCATTTTAACTACTATGTTTGAAATGTAGTGTAGGGCTGGTGAGATTGCTCAGTGGGTAAGAGCACCCGACTGCTCTTCGGAAGGTCCGGAGTTCAAATCCCAGCAACCACATGGTGGCTCATAACCATCCATAACAAGATCTGACGCCCTCTTCTGGAGTGTCTGAAGACAGCTACAGTGTACTTACATATAATAAATAAATAAATCTTTAAAAAAAAAAAAAAAAAAGAAATGTAGTGTAATTCACATTGACTATTGGTATTGAAAGGAAAACATGCTGATTAATAGAGTGTAGAGATTGCTATTTTCTTAGAACTAATGAGTCTTATTTAAATTCACAGGCTGCTTCTCAGTGTGATATCTATAACATGTCTTTAGTTGTTGGGCTTTTCCTGATGTTGCTACTGGCTATAGTGAATTTTCAAGATCTCAAGGTTTTAACTTCATTGTTTTTGTGTTTTTCATTTAAAAAAACAACAACAAAAAAAAAAAACAACTAGTCTTCAAGGCTTTGTTCACATTTGTTAAGCCAATTAAAATAGGACAGCTAGTGAGATCTGCTTCTGTATACTCTCTCTTTCCCCACCCTAAGTTTTAATTAAATCATTTTGTGCATCAAATAATTTCTTGTGTGGTGATGTTTGGGGAACTGTTACTTTTCAAATTTTTCTTTTCTTTGCCTTTCTATTCTTACTTTATACTCATGCAGATTTTATATATAGCTTGAAATATCTACCCAAGACTTAGCAGGCATAACTAGCCTCAGTTATTTAGTGATATCAGAATACATGGTAGCTTTTACATTAGGACAAAGTTTGGGATTATAAAGATAGTTTTCACTAATTTTTTTTGAAGTAACTGTAGTACAAGTAGTTTTTAGTATAGTAATTAGATATTACAGAGCATTTTAACTACATTACGAGATTAACTATAGCAGTACAACAATCCAATCGCATCCATTTTCAGCCTTAGAGAAAGATCTATTGCTTCCAGTGCCCTAAATGTTTTGCAAAATAATCACTCAATGTACAGTGAAATAATTTCTTTTTCTCTTAGGAACCCCTGGAGAGCCAGATAAAACATCCAAGGTGCCTTATTGCAGATTTTAGCAAACCTGAGGTAAATATTTACTTTGCAGGCTTGAAAGGGACAATGGAGTGATGGGTGGGATTTGGTAAATGATTCAAAACTTAAAATGGGTTAATCATTATTTCTAAAGGTTCTACTCTTACCTCAATATTTAAAGTTCAAATTGAAGGATTTAAAGTGAGACTTCATGCCACAAAATGTTAGAGTAGAATGAAGTTGTACTTTGGAGATTCGCTAGTTCTGATAATTAAGTAATTTTAGTAATACATAGATGGGGCATTACTGTAAGATTTTTCTCAACTATGCAGTTCTGTTGGACATTTGTTTCTGTGCAGGGGAGGTAGTGGGTGAGCAGCAAGGAGATAATGCAGTATCTGATTGGAGATCAGAGGTTGACCTCTATCAGAGGTCATCAGGCTTGGTGGTAGGCCATTTCACTGGCCACAGAGTTTTATGTACAGGAAGATACACCCTGAAGCTATTATGCTCTGCTTTACATTACTAGATAAGATAACTTAACAGTAAATATATTATGATAAGAAATGAACAGTTTCCAAGTTTATAAACACTAATTTAAAAAAAAAAAAAAACAGTTGTTGTTTTTTTTTTTTATAAATGATTTTTGGAGTGGTTCTGGTTTTGGATTTGGTTTTAGATTTTTAAGACAGGTGTCTACATAGCCCAGACAGACTTTGAAATCTGAGATCCACCTGCTTCTGAGTGCAGAATATGAATAACCTAGTAAACACTAGTTATTTGGAAAATGTTTCTTAAAATACCTTTATTGTCTTGATGTCAAATCAGTTAACTTTTCTAATGGTAATCATTATATTATACTCTATTATGAGGGTGAAATTAAATAAACTTCAACCTCTGATTTCCATCTAATAAGTTGGAAAACATTTATCCTAATCTATAGCACTTAACAAATAGTGGCCAATTTTTTTTTTTTTTTTTTTTTAAATAGGCACCTTTAGAGATTCACGTATCTATGCTTGCCTTGGACCAGTTTCAGGAGAACTACAACCGTAAGCCAAATATCAGGTAATGTCTTTTGTTCTAAAAGTAATGCTTTTTCTTCTCTCTCCTTTTTTTTTAATGAAAACCATGTCTCAAAAATTATAGGTTAAAAATAAAATTAACCTTGAATTACATTACTAACATAACTAGTTACTTTATTACATTACTGGTAAATATGCTAAACTGCACAAATACGAGCTTTAAGGTGATTTATTATCAGTGGACGTAGAAAGATCCATTTGTAAGAATGGTAATTTTTCATATTTAGAGACTTTAAAATCTATAGGTTTTTAAAATCAGAACCTCTTCTAATTGGTGAACTGACAATCTGTGATGGTGTTTTCTAGCCTAACTTAGAAATTGCAAGCTTCTTACTTTTTATGTTTAAATCTAAATCTCATATGTTGTCTTAGATGACCATGATTTTGACGTAATGTGGTCATAAGATAGCTAAGACTTTGAAGCTTAAGAAAAAACTTAAAAGTTAGATTAAACTTTGAAGTTAGATTAAAACACATCAAATTATATTTTGAATATAACCTTGGTGATAATTCAAAAAAATTGAAGTTGTATTTTTGTTTCAAATTATAGATGTCAGCAGGATTCAGATGAACTGTTGAAGCTAACAGTATCTATAAATGAAACCTTGGAAGAGAAGGTAAATGTTAATACAATTATGATTGGCTATGTATTTGTTTATAACAAATACATATTAATATTTTGCTACATTTAGATCTTCCCTATGCTACCTACTGATTCTGTGGCATTAATAAACTCTTTTGTCCTACTTTAGTTTATGTATCTATAAAATTAGATGAACTCACCATACAAGTTGTAAACATTAAATAATTTTATTTCATAAAGTACTGATAATACCATGTGTCATTTAACAACTATTATTTGCTGCTTTTATTTTTATATTAGTGTTAGTATTGTTTTATGGATAAAACTACAAATGCATCGATTTTTATATTGATAAATATTTTCATTTTTCTTTGAGAATGTGAGAATACTTAGAAATACATTGAAAATTCACATAATTGATGTAAAATATGGTGTTTAACGTACAAGAAATTGGCTCTTTTTTGAGACAGGCTCTCACTAAGTAGCCCTCTCTGGTCTAAAACTCAACATATGAAGGCCAGCTCCAAATTCCGGAGGCCCACCTTTCTCAGCCTCCTGGGGTGCTGAGAGTAAAGGAGTGCATCACTATGACCAACCTGTGTGGCTTCAAAGCAGCTTGACTGTTTTGCACTTTTACAAGATCTGTATCAGGTTCAGTTATAACAACCTCTTCAAAACTCTATTTCCTTTCCGATTGTAACTACATTATTATTTGTGTGTATCACATGGATTTGAGCTGCATTTCACTAAAGTTATAGCTAATCTGAGCCTATGATTTTATGTGCCTATATAACATTTGTACATTTCTTTGGGTAAGGTGACTTTTCAAATCTTTGCTTATTTTTTAATTATTGGGAGCTCTATAGTTTATAGTTTTTTTATAAGTCTTATTCAAATACATGCTTTATAAATAATCTCTTATACTTAGTTTATTGGTTTTTTTCTCATAGTTTATATATATATAATTTTCCCCCTAAACATTGAAGAATGTTGCAATGCTTAGTTAGATCCTGCCCAGGCCTTATGTATACTAGGCAGGCACCTACCACTGAGCTATATCCACAGCCATAAGCTTTTTTACTAATGCCTCATATTTCTTCTGTGCTCTTCAGAGTGGATTATAATTTGGCAGGGTTATAGTTTCTTTAAAAAATCTAGTAGAACCCATCAATAAAACTCAGATCCAGACTTTGCTTTGTTAGGACTCTTATCCCTTTTGTTTCATTCTGTTTGCTCATTGTATGTCCCATTTAGATGTTTTTTGTATCCTTTATTTGGATTTATTTGGATTATTTGGATTTCTGTTATTTGGATTTCTGTTTTCCTTTTGGTTATTTTGACATATGTTAATCTTTTATCCTTTCACAGAATCTTAGTTTCATTATTTTGGTTTCTACTTCATTGATTTCTGATCTGCATTACTTCTTGTACCACTTTATGTTCTTTGAGTTCAGTTACTGGGTTGTCTTGCTGTTCCATATTTCTCAGGTTTATATATTATTCTTTGTTCACCTGTCGGGACATAACATCTTTTCCTGGCTTTGTATGATAACCTTTGTGGGAATTCTCTTATTGAACTATTAATCCTCACTGCTGCTCAAGGAGTGACCATAGTAGTGACAGTAACAATTTAAGGACAAACCAGATACAGAAAATTAAAAAAAAAAAAAAAAAAAAGTCAGTTGTAAATAGGAATTACACTTTTAGTACTAGTAGACAAGAAATACTGTAGGAATTAGGGTAAATGAGTAAAGATGTAGAAGTATTGAAAATAAAGTAGTAAGAGGTGATAGAGAAAGGCTAGAAAGAAAGCACGATATGACAAGGAAATGGGAGGTACCATTACAAAAAATAACAATGAAGGAAACCACAAAGAGGCAACAGAAAGGCGCTTGGTATTTCTTCCTTGCTGAGGAGTTGCAAGTAGAGTAGCTTTATTTTCCTCCCTCAAGCTTGTCATTTTGCAATTTACTTGATGTTGGGGATAAGAGGGAAGCCGGGGGGTGGTGGTGCCCACCTTTAGTCTAGTACCAGGGAGACAGAAATCTCTGATCTTGAGGCTAGCCTGGTTTACACAGTGCCTTCCAGGACAGTCAAGGCCTTCTCCACAAAAAACAAACCAACAAAAAAAAGGGCATTGAGTTGTTTTTCTCTCTGACACCAGATACTCTAAATAGCAATCTAGACTACAGTCAGAAAAGCAGAATTGAACAGAGACTAGTAAAAAGCTGCTTAAGGTAACATGCAAATTGGTATTTTATTATGAGATTAAGATATTTTTATTTAGGAAGGAAATTTGGTAGTTTGGTTGGGTTTGTTTGTTTATTGGAAGTTAGGGTCTCATGTTATTGATAACTTAGTTCCTGAAGTCACAGGTACTGTATGTGAGTACTGTTAGTTTCACTGTTGTCTCTGGTTTGTGTTTTAGCCTGAAGTGAATGCTGACATTGTGCACTGGCTTTCGTGGACTGCCCAAGGCTTTTTACCCCCACTTGCTGCAGCAGTTGGGGGTGTTGCTAGCCAAGAAGTCTTAAAAGCTGTGACCGGCAAGTTTTCTCCTTTGTGTCAATGGGTTAGTTCAGTATTTCCTATTTCTTTACATTTTAAGTTAAGTATTCCATAAAATGAATGTGTTGTTAATCATAGCATGGTACAAATATATCTTTATAATATATTTAGTATTATATACACTATTATGTATTATATATAATTATATATTAAATATAAAAGAAAAGGCAAATAATTATGTAATCAAAATTCAGAAACTTAATTCTTTAATTGAAACTAACAGGAGCATATATTTTGTCTGTTGGGATATAACCCAATTGCTTTCTCAGATGTATTTCCTTACATGTACTATAAATATCACTATGTTTCTGTTGTACAATTTTTCTCTAGTATTTTTGGCTTAGTTACCATTTTTGGGCTCTAAGGGCTCTTGAACTTGTTCTGTAGAAATTTTGCCATCACAAATTTTCAGGTTTCTTTCCTGATACTGCCTGAAGATAATATAGGAATGGTCTAAATTTGAGAGCTGTGTAAGATAAAAGCATCACAAGAATTAAAAACATTTGATTCTATTACAAGAAGAAAAATATGTGGTAGGAAGTCTGCACATATTGCTTAAGTCCTTTCTGTTTGAGTTGATTTTGAATATAATACAGCACCCATACAATGCCATTTTTCTGCTAAGTTACTTAAAATAGGTTACAAATTGGTGGAAGTTGGCATAGTTTTAACTATTGAAATCATGTGAAGCATAAATTCTGTTATTAATATAGTAATATTACAATATTATCATCTGATTTTGTTCAAATTTAAAGCAAGTTACTTAATTGAAAATATGCATGAACTGGCTGGTTTTGTGTCAACCTGACACAAGCTGGAGTTATCACAGAAAAAGGAGCTTCAGTTGAGAAAATGCCTCCATGAGATCCAGCTGTAAGGCATTTTCTCAATTAGTGATCAAGGGTGGGAAGACCCCTTGTGGGTGGGACCATCTCTGGACTGATAATCTTGGGTTCTTTAAGAGAGCAGGCTGAGCAAGCCAGTAAAGAACATCCCTCTATGGCCTCTGCATCAGCTCCTGCTTCCTGACCTGCTTGAGTTCCAGTCCTGACTTCCTTTGGTGATGAACAGTAATGTGGGAAGTGTAAGCTGAATAAACCCTTTCCTCCCCAGTTTGCTTCTTGGTCATGATGTTTTGTGCAGGACTAGAAACCCTGACTAAGACAAATAAGAGTGGGTTCGTTAATTATTTCTGAGTTAAAGAAATTCTTTTCGGACCTAAAACTGTTGAAGCTGTCTTCCTGGATCTTGTCTTTTATAATTATATATGAGGTAAAAGATGACATAAAATATCTCCAGTAGGAAGTACACTCTATACTTTTTTCTCAAGCTAATCATACTGTTTATTCAAATGTAACTAAAATTGAATGGGAACTCCAAGTTTTTCTGTAGTTATGAACGGATTTTGAGTTAAAATTTCCTCTAAAAATTAAAAAAAAAATCCTTAGGATTGATAGGTGATATGAATTAAATTACATACCTTTTAACAGTCCTTTTAGGTTTCACAGTTTTAAGAATATACGTTGTAACCATGATTTTTCTAATACTTTACGTTGAATTGCCATTTTTATTATCTTCCCATGATTATAAGAGAAAAGCTGCAGGGTTTTTTTAGTGACTTAAAGTTTTTAATCTTGTCTTCAGTTGTACCTTGAAGCAGCAGATACTGTGGAATCCCTAGGCAATCCTGGGCACGAAGAGTTTCTCCCACGGTAAAGCTGAAACTTGGATTATTTTTCTTAGTATGTCTTTCAGAAGCAAAGATTGAGCAATTTTGTGTAAGCATGCCTCTCTTAGGTGTCTTTCCTACTGACATTTTACTTCTTGGCTTGTTACTTCTTTGCCTAGTGGTTAAATATTGTAATAGTACTATATCTCTTTACCACTTTATATGTAGTGATCCAGAATTTTGGATTATATGCATGAGAGTGATTAGCATTCAAATGCCATAATATTAATGGATACGATTGCTATACATGATTTTTTGTTTGTTTGTTTTGTTTTGTTTTGTTTTTTGAGACAAAGTTTCTCTGTATAGCCCTGGCTGTCCTGGAACTCACTATGTAGACCAGGTTGACCTTGAACTCAGAAATCCGCGTGCCTCTGCCTCCCAAGTGCTGGGATTAAAGGCGTGCGCCACCACTGCCTTGCACATGATTTTTTTTTTTTTTTTTTAATGAATCACTTTCCATTTGAGGCCATAAATCTTTTTCAAAATCAGTCAAAACTTTAGAGATTTCATTATCTAAGAAAACCACGTAACCCAGAGTTCTACCTTCAGTTTAAATGAATTAATAATTCCAAATCCCTTCTGTAGGTTCCTCTGAGAACTTTTTGAAATATTATGACCTTTATAATTTTTTTCTGAATACAATAGTCCCTCTTTATCTGCAGTTTAACTTTCTGAGATTTTAGTTGCATGTAAATTATCAAAAAGCACAAAATGGAAAAGTACAGAAATAAACTATTGATAAATTTAAATTATATATAGTTGGGTACAGAGTGATAACATCACACGCTGTCCTTCCTGGGATGGGATCATCCTTCTGTCTGTCCATTAATCCTTCAGAAGCTCAGAAGTATATTCTGTATTAAAGTACAATATTAAATTGTTACTGACAATAATGAAGTGTATTCTTATATCTTTCTATTTTCTTGGTAAATGTTTTTTCAGAGGAGATAGATATGATGCCTTACGTGCCTGCATTGGAAATACATTGTGTCAGAAGCTACAAAATTTGAATATCTTCTTAGTAAGTGTGAATGAGGATGTGAATAAGTAATATGTTCAAAATGTTGTTGAATGTCAAGTTAATTTTTAAAGTCAACTTGATGTAAATGAGTAACTGATAAATCATACAGTCTCCAGAGCTTAGTATATTTACTGCCTGGGCCTTCTACATAAAAGTTAGTCAATTTAGGATCTGAAGAATTTATTCATTTCAAAATAAAACATGAATGTAACAGCTTTCAACATTAAATGATTTTCTAGAAGTACTTTAAAAATACGTTTTTTGAAATCACTACATTAAAAGATGAGTAAAAGTATTCTCTTTTTTAAAATATCTTAGTTTATTTTGAGAGAAATTTTTTACAAGAGCATAAATGTTGTTGGCTAGTCTTAAAAATACTACTTCTAGTAATCATAATTTTTTTGTTTTTGTTTTTGTTTTTCAAGACAGGGTTTCTCTGTGTAGTCCTGGCTATCCTGGAACTCACTCTGTAGACCAGGCCGTCCTCAAACTGACAACTCTGCCTGTCTCTGCCTCCCAAGTGCTGGGATTAAAGGCGAGCGCCACCACTGCTAGGCAGTAATCATTTTTGTAAAGTAATATCTTAAAGATTAGCAATTACTGCTGAGAATTTTTTTTCCTATAGATAGATTATAATCAAGTTTCAAATATCTGTTTTACTTAAAATTCTTTGTAGACTTGTCTTAAACATACCTCTGTCTTTCAGAGAGACTGACAAATGTCTAAAAGTAAAGACTTTCATGTTACCTAGTTCTGGGCTCGTGTTGTTCTTATGTTTTTGTTTTTTGCTTTTTTCTTTTTCTTTTGTTATTGTTTTCTTTGCTTTGTAAGAAGTAAGTTCTGCATTTAGCTTTTGTTAGGAATCTTCAAATTTTTTTGTTTAAAGAAGTTATAAATACCATAGTTTTCTTATTTGTTTTATACTGTTATTTTTCTTTAATTGAGACACTTAAAAGGCATGAAACTTGTAAAAAAGTAAAGTCCACCACAAGTGAATCATAAATCATTTTTTTAAATTGTATTTAGTGTTCTAGCATTTGAAGAAAATGAGAATGAAATTCTTTATTCATTAAAAATTATAGTCTTGTCTGACATTTGTACTCTTTCTTCAATAGGTAGGATGTGGCGCCATAGGCTGTGAAATGTTAAAAAATTTTGCATTACTTGGTGTTGGTACAGGCAGAGAGAAAGGAATGGTAAGATAGAAGTCACTTGAGACTTAAACGTTTATATTTCTCCTGTTGCCCATTTTTGAACTGTTTTTAACTATACTAGCTTGTTTTACTTGGTAGGCCATTAAACTGAAAATTAGAAGATTTTAATTGTCTCTGGTCAGTATTTAGTCCCAAATTCTCTGTATCTTGGTTCTTAACTGTAATTTCCTGAAATAAGTCCAGTCTGTCTTTTTGTAGTTACCGTCAATATTTAATTTGAAAGGAATTTTTATTATCATACCTTACAGACTGAAAACCATGTTATTCTTTTGTTATATTATTCATTCTTAAATATTAACATGAGGAATGACATTAAAAAGCTGCAGTGCTCATAATTTAAATGGTGAGTTTCATACAGTGAGAATAACACATTCTTTGGTATGCAATTAAAATTCTTCACCCTGAGTTATTGCAAAATTATGTCATATTTAAAATAACTTTTATTAGTGGTATTTTACCTTTAAGATTAAAAACTTTCATTAGTAATTTCATATATTTACCTTGGTAACTGTATTGGCTAGTTTTGTGTCAACTTGATACAAGCTGGAGTTATCACAGAGAAAGGAGCTTCAGTTGGGGAAATGCCTCCATGAGATCCAGCTGTAAGCCATTTTCTCAATTAGTGATCAAGAGGGAGGTCCCCTTGTGGGTGGTGCCATCACTGGGCTGGTAGTCTTGGGTTCTATAAGAGAGCAGGCTGAGCAAGCAAGCCAGTAAAAAACATCCCTCCATGGCCTTTGCATCAGCTCCTGCTTCCTGACCTGCTTGAGTTCAGTCCTGACTTCCTTGGTGATGAACAGCAGTATGGAAGTATAAGCCAAATAAACCCTTTCCTCCCCAACTTGCTTCTTGGTCATGATGTTTTGTCCAGGAATAGAAACCCTGACTAAGACAGTAACTAACAGTGACACTGCATAAATAACTAAAATGAATATGGTAATACACATTGTAGCTTATTGATATAGTTTTAAAAGGGATTTATCATTATTATAGCTGTAGGTAGGTACACATATCCATGCTTGGCATTTCTAAACTGTGCTTCACAAACTATGAGTCTAGTAGCTTAAAAGTTACTTGGATTTTTCTTGTTCAAAATTGCTTCTTTACTCTAAACTTGGGATTACCTGAGTGCTTTAACTGTATAGAAGGACAGTGCTTTTAGTAGGTAAAGGTCAGGATGAGCTGAAGTAAAGAAACCTACTGGTATCACATAGCAAAATAAAACCTGTAATGTGGGCAGGCTTCTGTCATTCTGAACACAGAGAATTGTAACAAAACTGTAAGTATTCATAGGTACACCCAAGATGTAAAGAGAAATTCCCCAGGTACCTAGAATCAAGGGGAGAAAAAAATGAAACCTTGAATTAAACACTAGATACAATTTTTTTCTCTATTTTTAATGTCTAAAACTTTAGGTAGAAAGGGAAGACACTTACCAGAAAGTAAGACTGTTAACCAGCACCCAGAGAGGGAGAGGGGGAAGAGGAGGGGGGAGGAGGGAAGAGAGAGAGAGAGAGACAGACAGACAGACAATTCCACAAAAATGTAGACACATACACAAGGAAAATTACTAAAAGAAAATGAGTGTAAACACGAGTCAACACCTGAAACTGGAACCTGTACTGAACAGTACTATGCCAAGGCCAATCTTTTCAGTTCTAGCTTAATAGCACAGGGGTTTTCAATTCTGCAGATTAGTTTACCTGTTTGTTTTCTTTTTTCACCTTCCAGAAATAGGATCTATACATTCCTAAAGGGCAAGTATTTTAGGCTTATAAATCAACTATCTATGATAGCTAGTTGGCTATATAAAAATACTCAACTGCCTAGTAGTTTATAAATTCAGCCTTAGTTGGAGCTCCTCTCAAATTGAAACATGACAACATTCTTCTCAAATTACTTCATATTAAGAATAAATATTGGGCTAGCAAGATGGCTTATCAGGTAAAGGCACTTGCCATTAAACCTGATTTAGTTTGATCCCCAGAATCCATCCATGGAATGAGACAAGGGACTTGTTGTTTGAGTTCCACATTCATGCTATGGGCACATATTCCTCCATACACATACACAATAGTTAGGAAATAATAAATCATTTTTAAAAGAATGAATGTCATAAATTTAGAAGAGATAGCTCCTCTGTGAGTAATTCATTTTGTAGGTATAAAAGATGATAGGGATAGTTTTAGTCTCCAAATAAAGAATTTTTAAAGGAATTTTCAAATGAGTTTAAATCACTTGTGGTGTTTTCTATGCTCATACACTAAATATTAGTTGAAATTAATAAATTTAACAATGATAGCATATGCCAGGCAGTGATGGTGCACGCCTTTAATCCCAGCACTTGGGAGGCAGAGGCAGGTGGATTTCTGAGTTCGAGGCCAGCCTCGTCTACAGAGTGAGTTCCAGGACAGCCAGGGCTCTACAGAGAAACCCTATCTCGGAAAAACAAAACAAAACAAAACAAAACAAAACAAAAAAACAATGATAGCATATTACTGGTAACATTTGGAGTTTTTTAAAATGGCTATTACTAGCAAAAATGCTTTGAGAGTGCTGTTCCTGTCAGAGTAAGAAATGCAAAACAGATTCATTTGTTTTGTTCTCCTGTTATAAGGTAACAGTTACAGATCCTGACTTGATAGAAAAATCCAACTTAAACAGACAGTTCCTGTTTCGTCCTCATCACATACAGGTTTGTCACTGTTTTCTTATCATAAACAAATATTAGTTGCTGGGTAATCCTGTTCTTTGTTAGTTTCTTAAGAGAAAGAATAAAGATTCTTTGGAAAGAACAAAATGAAGAAAATAATGATCTTTCATGTACACTAAAATTGATTTTTGGATGTTGTTATTTGAATCATGATACATAAGTAGTGCTTTTTATTTTGTAATCATAGAAATTTGTTTCCATAAACAAATTCTCTGATTCCAGGTTTTTAACAAAGCACAATTTTTGTTTGTTTGTTTGTTTGTTTTTCGAGACAGGGTTTCTCTGTATAGCCCTTGCTGTCCTGGAAGTCACTTTGTAGACCAGGCTGGCCTCGAACTCAGAAATCCACCTGCCTCTGCCTCCCAAGTGCTGGGATTAAAGGCGCCACCACGCCCGGCAGCAAAGCACAAATTTTAACACTACTTTTTTTTTATTATTATTATTTTGCTATAAAACAGGTAAGGTTTAGTATTTAAAATTACTGTACCAATATTTATATCCCCTTTTACTGTAAAAGACTATTTAGTCATCAAAACCAAAAATATTTAAATCGGGAAAAGAAACAGGCAGTGCATTCAAAGGTGGATCTCTTGAGTTCCAGCCCAGCCTATTCTACACAGCGAGTCATAGTTACATGGTAAAACTGTGTAGTGACAAACAGAAGCTGGGCATGGTGGCACATGCCTTTAATTCCAGCACTTGGGAGGCAGAGGCAGGCGGGTTTCTGAGTTCAAGGCCAGCCTGGTCTACAGAGTGAGTTCTAGGGCAGCCTGGGCTACACAGAGAAACTCTGTCTCAAAAAACCAGAAAAGAAAGAATATGTTAATCAAAATCACGTGCCTTTAGTTTAAATTTTACTCTTGTATTGTCAACTCATTGTCTATTTTAGGAAATGAAACGTAAGCATGTTATGAACAAAAAGTGGCTACACTAACTGTCATAGTTAACCTGATAGCTTCACACATAACTACAAAGGATGCAACAGCATTCCCTGTGAATTCACATGTCTTATTAAAATGATTCACTGTGTAGTATCTGGAGATGAACACTAAGACCTATTTATTAATTTCCTGACTTCTAAGTTTCTGACTTTGTTCTTATAGTAAAAAGTAAAACATGTTAGCCTAATAGAAGAGACAGACAAATTCAAAGGATGCTATGAAGACCTTCCTAGCACCTCAATGATATAAGATTCAATGACATGTGGTAGATAAGCCTTTAATGAAAAAATAAGAATAAACATTTTTTAAAGACTTTTGTAAAACTACTTTAAAATCTCTAAAGCATTTTGCTATACAATGAAGGATGATTAGATTGTGTTAATATGTGAATTATTTGAGCTAACTTCATTACTTTGCTGTCACCTCATATATTCCAAATGATTAGAATTTGTAAATTCGGTCATAGTTCATCTTTTCTGTTTAACATTTATTTCTTCTCTTTTTATTTGTTACTTGTTTAGAAACCTAAAAGCTATACTGCTGCTGAAGCAACTCTGAAAATAAATCCTCAATTAAAAATAGATGCACACCTGAACAAAGTTTGTCCAGCCACTGAGAGTATATACAGTGATGAATTTTACACTAAGCAAGATATCATTATTACAGCTCTAGATAATGTGGAAGCCAGGAGATATGTAGACAGGTATGTTCTTGAAATTTAAGTGCATAAAGAACTACTTTTATTTTTGGTTTTTACTCTCGCTTTTTGAAAAATTACCAAATTACCTAATTATTTTTATGTCATTCTAATAGAACTACTCAAATTTAAGCATACTGACGATTTCCCATTATTTCTTAGAAAAATTTACAATTGGTAAAGCAGCCTAAATGGTTTTTTTGGTTTTTGGGTTTATTTTTTGTTTTTGTTTTTGTTGTTTATTTTTAATGAAATACCTACCACCTATCCACTGTTCCTACTTTAAATGTGGCCAGTGTTCCCTGTTTTTCCTTAGTGTAGCTATATAAGCCTTCTTTAGGGTGTTCAAATGCTTCTTTACTTTAGGAGCTAAATCAGTTTGAGGCTTCTGGAAGTTGTTTTTCCCCTTCCTCCAAACTTATCATTCCCAAATGTTTATATTCCCCATTCTTTCCTTTAATGTATTTCTTCATCTTTGATGTTCAGCCTAAATATCTTCCTTAAAACAGACATTCACTCCTAAATCTGCTTTTCTTAATACTTTTTCATTGTGGCACTTATTTTTAATAATATAAATGTTTACTTGATGTTTGGTTCTTCACTAAATTTTTCATCCAAAGATCATTTATTATCAATGTCAATCATCTGATTTCATTCAATGTGATTTATGAAATCAGTCATTGAATGAATCATTGTATGACTGCAATGTCAGGATGCCAGAGCATATATCAGAGGTTTATCAGTTGAGACATGAAAGAGAAACAAATTTTGAGCAGACGAAAAAAAATTATTTCTTTTTGTGTGTATATATGTTGGAGGGGTGGTGCACACACACATAAAATCTTAAGATACTAAAGTGGATAAAACATGACTAATGATAGTTAGTTAATGCTGCCATTTGAGAAGATATGGCATGGCAGAACTTACAGGCAATAAGTAATCAAATAATAAATAGAAAGTAAGTGAAGAAAGAATAATGTAATTAATTTAAGGAGGAAATAGAAATTAAAAAAAAAAAAAAAAACATGAGATTTTAATCCAGGTATTAAGTAGGAAGAAACAGAAATTACTAGGTTGGAAACAAATTTTATATATATGTGATAGGGCTAAAGAAAAAAAACTGTTACGTGGGTCATGTTCTGTTTGCTACACTACATACAAAAATGATCAGCGTGTTTAATATTAAGTAGATAGTAGTAACCTGTCCTTTATTTACTGTTACTGATCACTTTTGTGTTTTGCTTTGTTTTGGTTTTTTCTTTACATATTTTGTCTCCAAATAGTCGCTGTTTAGCAAATCTACGGCCTCTCTTAGATTCTGGAACAATGGGCACCAAGGGACACACTGAAATTATTGTACCTCAATTAACTGAATCTTATAATAGTCACGTAAGTCAGTATATTGAATAAATCTCTATCTTTTTATATCATAATTTTTGTTTTCATGGAAGAATCAATAAATTTGACTTAGCTTTATCAATCTTGGTTTTAGCTCTGACAGGTTGATACATATGTGCATCTGCATGTTTAAACATGTTGAACATAGTTTTTTTAAGTGTGTGTTCAGATGGTGTATAGTGGACAGATTTCAATGTCCAGAGTCTTCCTCTGTGGTATTCTGTGATTTCTTTCTGAGCCCTAGAAATACAGATTGACTAAACTGACGGGCCTGTCTCTCTAGTGCCGGGATTCCATGCCATGCCCCCACACCCAGCTTTACATGGGTGCTTGAGAACACACTGAGGTCCTTCGGCCCACATAACCAACATTATACATCTCCTCTCCCCTGAATATAATTTTTAGAAGTCATTAAAAAAAAAAGAGTTTACGTTTTCTAACTATCATAGAGTTGAAAATAGCTTTTAAAAGCAATTAAACTTTTTGACTGAAAATACAACTGTCACCAGAGACTTGGAATCATATCCATTTTCTTTTTTTTTAAAGATTTATTTTATTATATCTAAGTACACTGTAGCTGTCTTCAGACACACCAGAAGAGGGAGTCAGATACCATTACGGATGGTTGTGAGCCACCATGTGGTTGCTGGGATTTGAACTCAGGACCTTCAGAAGAGCAGTCAGTGCTCCTAACCACTGAGCCATCTCTCCAGCCCCATATCCATTTTCTAATGTTTTGGTTTTATTCTATTAGATATAAGCTGGCATATAGTAAAAGAGCACAAGTGTAATAAATGTGTACTTATTTTTTAAATCTTTCTATTAAATGATTTATTTATTTTACATCCTGATGACAGCTTTCCCTTCCCCTTCTTCAGTCCCTCTCTCTTACCTGCCCACCCCATGAACTCCTCCTCCCCTTCTCACAAAAGAGGAGACCCCACCCCCATAGATATCAACCAACCTTGGTATATCAAGTTGCAGTAAGACTAGATGCATCTTAAATGTTTGTCCTCAATAAGAATTTGTGCCCCTAGCATGCATTATTTGTCAAACCTAGTAAAAATATAAACCTGATAATCTACCCACAAGCTACCTGAAAAAATAAAATCATTCTTCGACAGTTCAAAGGAAGCAGTGTGTGTGTGTATTTTTTAGATAGATAGTAAAATGTAACATTTTCTCCCATAAATGATTTTATAATATTGCTAACATTGAATCTATGGGTCTAAGAAATAATTGTAGGTTTTATAATTTAAATTTGAACAGTTAAAGTAAAATAATTAAAGTATATGATTTTTATAAGTATTGGTGTTCCTTGACTTAAAGGGTACGTTTGGTTTAGTAAAATTTTTAAATTCTTAGCATTCACTATTTTCTTATTTTCTTTCATGAAATTCACTGATATATGCAATGACAGTAATATAGTAGATTAAACTGAGGTTCATTAGAGTATTAAATAGGGAAGTCACAATATACATGATGCCATGGGAAGATTTTCACAGTAGAGAATCCTCTCATTCTGCTACATTTGCTGAACTTTCTCTTATTTTTTTATTTCAGAGTCTTGTATCACATAATTTAATATTCCTACAGTGCTCCCCATTGAATTATAAAAAGTTATTTGCTTCTAAATCAAATTAGAGCCCTCATTCAGTTAAAAGGCATAAATTGAGTCATTTTTGAATAAGTAAACCAGTAAGCTTAGGCTGTAAGTGAGCCCTCTAATAGACAAAGAGGTCTTCAATGGTACTTCCACTAGTAAGACATTAATCATTCCCCATCTAATGTATATATTTTCTAGTAAACTACTAAGAGTCCTATTTCCAAATGTTTTACTTCATGGAGAATCTTTGGAAACACTAAGAACTTACATATTAAGGATTCTTTTTTTTTTTTTTTTTTTTTTTTTTTTTTTTTTTGTAGACATGGGTAACTATAGCA
>NC_034602.1:75423267-75448512 GCF_900095145.1 Mus pahari | reverse complement strand
TTTTGGTTTTTCAAGACAGGGTTTCTCTGTAAAGCCCTGACTGTCCTGGAACTCACTCTGTAGACCAGGCTGGCCTCGAACTCAGAACTCAGAAATCTGCCTGCCTCTGCCTCCCAGGTGCTGGGATTAAAGGTGTGCACCACCACGCCCGGCTTCTATATTAAGGATTCTTAATCACTTCTCTAAGTTAGAAGTAGTTTTATAACATTTTACATGTCACATGGATTTTTCTAGGAAAAAACCTTAATAATGTATTATGATTTACCATTAGGACTTTCTGCTACACCGCACAAGTACACAATGATAAAGAATGATGAGATTTGTGTTTTCATATGACTTTGAACAGGTTAAATGTCCAAGAAATTAACTTTTGCTTTAATATGTAAATGACAGACATGAAAACGTATAACAGGCCATATATTTAAACTAATCAGACTCAAAATTTAGCCAGATAATTGGTTTTACTTTTTATTTTTCAATAGCGAGACCCCCCAGAAGAGGAAATACCGTTTTGCACTCTAAAGTCCTTTCCAGCAGCTGTTGAACATACTATCCAGTGGGCAAGAGACAAGGTAAAAGTTCTTCTTAGTGAATTTTCTTCTCTGAATTAGAAAAGGCAATATTATAACTTCTAAACATATCTGAAACTTTTTTTCCCCTTTACAGTTTGAAAGTTCCTTCTCCCACAAGCCTTCACTGTTTAACAAATTTTGGCAAGCATATCCTTCTGCAGAAGATGTCTTACAGGTAAAAGAGTGCATTTTACTGCAGATACTTATGGTAGTATAATCTTATTTTCTAGATAACTAAAATAATAGAACCTTCCTGTAGAAATAAGGAGTGATTAAAAACTTGATCACAGTGAAACGTTGTACTGGGAATCTTGAAATTAGGTCATAAATAGCCTGTTTTGTTTTGTGTTGTATTGTTTTGTTTTGTTTTAGCTTAATTGAACTGTATGTAATTGTCACTGACCTTCAAACATTAGGTTTTGTGATTCAACCAAATGAGGGTGTGATAATAATGATAAAATAGCAAAAGATAGAAGGGTTTGGTAAATTCTTTGGGGAAAAGGTTAAGGTCAATTCAAGAGAAAATAATCACTACAATAAGGCCAACTTTAAAGATAGTACTTTATATTTAATCATACACAACTAAAGTCAATTTTTTATTAACTATTACTCCTAGATATCTGTATACTAAGGACCTCTTTGATACTAAGTATGTTACTCATAGGAAAACATGAAAATATTGTTTGAATTAAGAAACTTTAAATCTGTGAGCTGGAAATACCTCCGCAGTTAGGAGCACTGACTGCTCTTCCAGAGGACCCAGATTCAGTTGCCAGCACCCACATGGCAACTCACAGCTGTCTGTGACTCCAGTACCAGGGGATCTGACACCCTCACACAGAGATACATACAATATAGGCAAAACACCAGTGTGCATAAAATAAGAATAATTTTTTTAAAAAAAAGAAAAAGTAGTCTAAAGTTTCGGTTACTACTCTCCTCATGGAAGGGAGGGAGGGAGAGAGAGAGAGAGAGAGAGAGAGAGAGAGAGAGAGAGAGAGAGAGAGAGAGAGAGAGAGAGAAGTTCTTAAGCAGGAAACAAAGAATGAAAATACCAAGTCTGTTAGTCACTTTGGATCATCCTTTTGGAATGTGTTTGTGCTTGTGATCAAGTGTTTTCTTTTTCTTCGTTTTCCTCTTATTCTAGAAGATACAAAATGGACAAAGTCTAGAAGGCTGTTTTCAAGTTATTAAGTTACTTAGCAGAAGACCTAGAATTTGGTCCCAGTGTGTAGAATTAGCAAGACAAAAGTTTGAAAAATACTTTAACCATAAGGTAAGTATACATTCTGAGACATTAAATGTCTGTCCATGGCTCATTTATTTATTACTAATGTTCTAAACTTAAAATATTTGTTCTTTTCCTTCCCCAAGCATTTTAGAAATAGTTAAATGAGAGTAGCGCCTAAGTATAGGACCAATTTCTGTGAGTGTTACTAATTGAAACATTTAGCTTGCACTTGCTGGCTTGACTTGTCAACTATGCACTGAATTGGCCCTGTGTGCAAAGCTGGGGTTTGGATAGCTTTTGTCTCTAGGTAATATGGAGTGCATTAATTCTGTAGTCTAAAGAAGTTTGTTCAGTTGGGCTGGAGAGATGGCTCAGAGGTTAAGAGCACTGACGGGTCTTTCAAAGGTCTGAGTTCAAATCCTAGCAACCACATGGTGGCTCACAACCATCTGTAATGAGATCCGACTCTTTCTTCTGGTGTGTCTAAAAACAGCTACAGTGTTCTTATTTATAATAATAAATAAATCTTTATTTAAAAAGCGTTTAAGTTTGTTCAGAATAGAAACGAGATTGATAATTCAGATGGAATTTTTGTTGATTTTTCCTTTTCAAACCATAACTCATAAATACATTTTATATTCTTTCTTCAACTGAAAAATCTAAAGTAATTAAGACATATAGAACGCACTAGGCATTAAATAAGCTAATCCATATAAAGCATTTAAAATAGGCTAAGGCACACATTCATTCACACTGTTATTCTTACAGTCACATAGCTAAGAGACTGTATCCTATACTTTTTAATCCATCTCTCGGGGTAGGGCAAAAAGACCAAGGAATGAACACCCTGACCCTGGCCCTGACTTAACCCCCCAAGACCAGAGCAAAGATAAAGAATTCCACCAATCCCTGAGCTTGCTTCCACCAATCCCCATCTCCTCAAGAAACTATATGAATCCTGCCTTCTGCTCAGTACCCTGCTTGCTTCTCTCTTAATTTACACTTAAGCCCTTACTTTATAAAGTTATCCTTAAAAGAAAAGGTCTTTGACGATATATTTGTGTTTTCACTTCCTGTATGGTTTGTTTTTAGAGAAGTATTGTAAACTCACTTCCCAAAAAATAGGACTCCTTTTCTTAATATTCCACCTGTTTTTATCATAATTATCATTGTGACACAGTTCTGAGGAGAAAGGTATCCTGGCAGTTGGGTGCCAATGCCAAGGACTGGGCTCAGTGGGCCCTCCTCAATCTCTGTGAATCAGAGTCTCAGACAGATGGGCATAGAGTCTGCAGGAGCGGGAGTGACAAACAGACACGACATGAGTGAGAGAGTGTTGAATCTGAATGTAATGTCCAGAGACCAGACTTTTTTATGCAGAAGAAAAAAACAAGAAAAGCCAGGCAGGACACATCCTCCAAGTTACAGTGACACAAAACAAAAGGAATGCATACATCAAAAGATGGCAGGTGGGCGTGGTGGAGCACACCTTTAATCCCAGCATTTGGGAGGCAGAGGCAGGCGGATTTCTGAGTTCGAGGCCAGCCTGGTTTATAGAGTAAGTTCCAGGATAGCCAGGGCTATACAGAGAAACCCTGTCTCAAAAAAACAAACAAACAAAAAAGATGGTGGGGACCAGGCCATGTTTACCACTTAGAATGGAGCCAGGTGTAATGCTAGTCTATTGTTAAGCCCACCACCAGGGGTTCTTAGTAAATACCTGATTATGCAGTTCCTTTGGGCCTAGTGAAGAAACCAGGGGGATTCCCTAACTCTTTCATGGTTAACCCACCTACTTGCTAGGCCATTGTGTATTCCCTTGTTTGGGTGAGACTGGGCTACTGTTCTAAGTAATCACTCTGCATTCTAGTTCACTGTCTCAACTAGAATTAAGTTTGGATGTTACTGAATAGGTAACCTTCTCACTGAATCCTACTGAATTCCAAGCACATGGGCTTCAAGGATTTTCTAGGATGTTGGAACACTGGTGGAGGCTAACCTATGTCAAAATTCAATCTTTAAAGGCACTTATAATAAAACAATACTGAAAGAGAGCATACACCAGACTAACGCAGGGACAGGGTTTGAGTATATGGGCTATGAGAATGCCAAGGTTCCAGGAGGCATAGTTTCCTTGAAACTCTTTGCCTCATGACTGCCTCCAGGCCTTTGAACAGACAGGTAGACTTCACTGGAGTGGGCGTAGCATGCCAACAAATACCATAAAGTCACACTGTACAACAACAAACCATATGTAAAAGATGTATTGGGTAAGACACGAAGTTGACTGACCCTGCTCAGAGAAGCAGCAGAGAACTGAGTAGGAGGCTGGCTTATATAGGGCCTCATGGGGTTGGGGTGGGAGTGATTTTCAGGGTGACCTGGGATTGGAGAGATTCTGTGGCCTGATTTGAGCTTTTTGTCTGCAGAGCAGGGCCTAGTCTCTAAACTTTCAAGGACTTGCAGTCAGCACACTCTTTGTATCTCCTAACTAAATTTCTTCTGAACTATCTTCTGTGATTGTGGTTTTTAATTTTTTAATTTATTTTATTTATTTTTTTAATGTTGGTGTTTTTATTTTTTATTTTTTTTTGCTACACTTTTAATGATTTGTTTTATAGAGGAGTGGAGTATGTTCACAGCCACAGTGCTCCTATGGACGTCAAAAGACAACAGCAATTATTGCCTTCCACCATGTGGGTCCTAGGGATCAAACTCAGGTTTCTATGCTTGGCAGCAAGTAGGGTTTTTTTGTTTTTTGTTTTTAAAGATTTATTTATTATATGTAAGTACACTGTAGCTGTCTTCAGACACTCCAGAAGAGGGAGTCAGATCTTGTTACAGATGGTTGTGAGCCACCATGTGGTTGCTGGGATTTGAACTCCGGACCTTCAGAAGAGGAGTCGGGTGCTCTTACCCACTGAACCATCTCACCAGCCCCAGCAGCAAGTAGTTTTACGGGCTGAGCACCAGCCCTGTTTTGGTTGATTTTTTTATTTTTTTTATTTTTTTAGTAGTATAGAAATAAAAGGAACCATGGAAATATAAGAAAATAGAGTACAGTCCATATTCATCATTTTTTACCTTTCACTTCAGTTGAAGCATTATCAGTTTACCGATGTTTCATATTCCCACCCTCTTCCAAGCACATCTTAAGCATATAATTTTGAAATGTTAAATGCGATATATATTTTTTTATTGTAATTATTAGCTCTTAGATACAAAATGGTGTACAATATTGTGAGAAAGGTGTCAAGTAATTCTAAAAAGACTATAATGATGTAGGCAGGACAGGAGGAAGCTAACTACAAGACCCCACTGTGCATCTTTTAGACTTTTTGTTTGATTTATAATGAAAATATGCAAATATGTACTGAGCAGGGTTTTTTTTGTATTTCAGGGTTTTTTTTTTTTCAGATAACAAAAAGGGGGATATTTTTTCATTCTTTTTTTCCTCTTTTAGGCTCTGCAGCTTCTTCACTGTTTTCCTCTTGACACAAGGCTGAAAGATGGCAGTGAGTATAACCATTGAGAAGAGGTTATAATATGAAATACTGTATAAGACCTATATTTATTGAAAACAATGTTTTATCATTTTACTAGGTTTGTTTTGGCAGTCACCAAAAAGGCCACCTTCTCCAATAAAATTTGATTTAAATGAACCTTTGTAAGTATATGTGTATATTTTAACTTTAAATTTCTTAGTTATATACTGTAGACTCTTCTTCAGTGTTAAATAATTTAAGTCTCTTAATCCAAAAGTTAGCAAGTCATTCTAGTCAGCAGAGCCAGCCACATCCTTCCTATACAGAGGTGCATCCATTTATTTACGTGCTAAATAAATTTACTGTTTGTAATATCTACTCTATCTACTCTATAAAAAACTCAAGTAAGATTTTAGTTTGTGTCTTACTGAGTGCTTGGATCTATATGCTGTTTTTAGAGTCACACTTAGCGTGCATAGTCTCATCGAATACTTTGCCTACCTTCACTAATCTGCCTTTCTACAAATAGCACTTTGCTTAATTTTCTCAGCTATTGCTTCCCTCAGAATTCAACTAAATTGCCTTTCTAGTATGACATGCCCATTTTTGTTTTTAATAAAGTTTTTTTGCTGTTTCAGATTTAATGTATACTCATTCATACCTGATACATATATTCTTAGGATTTAAAATTACTTTTCTCCAAGTATTCTAATAGTGCTGAACATCAGATTATTCCTGATGACTACTTGAATATAGTGTTTTAACATGTGTTTTTGTATCAAAAGGACATTTGGTATTTCCTTTTGTTGTTTTAGTCTAAACCAGAATTTCATTGTATTAATTTTAAAAGGGGTAAAATTTAATTCTTCAAATCAGATTTTAAATGTAGTTCTTAAGTGTTAATTAAAATGAAGACTGTATTTCCTACTGACTTAAATATCTTCTTTAAAACTGCCATTCAAACTGCTTTATTTTTGATTTCATTTAAAAAGGCACCTCAGTTTTCTTCAGAGTGCTGCAAAACTATATGCTACAGTATATTGTATTCCATTTTCAGAAAAGGTAAGATACTGTTCCAGCTCTAGCAAGTGATTCAAACGTGAATTGACTTAGTTGGTGGCATCAAAATTTGCATTTAGATGTTAAGAATCATTCAGTCTCTTTTTGTGTATTTGTTTGAGACATGAGCTCACACATGTTTGAGCCATGAGCTAGAACTTGCCTTGAGCTCCAGGTCTTCTTGCTTTTACCTCCTAAGTGCTCAGATTATAGGCATGCACCTTCATGCCCAGCTAAAATCATTCTTTTGGATTAAAAAAGAAAAATCTTTTATTTTGTTTTACTGTCCATTCTAATGGCAGAACTTGTCTACTCATTGTATTTCAGATAAATAGAAAACTAATTTTTCTTTCTGAATTTAGATGTTAAAATATTTGTGAAAGCATTCATACTTAACTAATAAAAATGGGCCTGGTGGTGGTGGCGCACGCCTTTAATCCCAGCACTTGGGAGGCAGGGGCAGGTGGATTTCTGAGTTTGAGGCCAGCCTGGTCTACAAAGTGAGTTCCAGGACAGCCAGGGCTACACAGAGAAACCCTGTCTAAAAAAAAGGTAATAAAAATGTTCATAGCTTTTTTTTTTTCAACTTTTTCTGTTATTCTAGTTACTCTGAATTAGAAGTCAAAATGAGCCAGTTCATAGTAATTTAAAAATACTTCATAGAGATAGATGCTCTTTACATAATATTTCTCCTTTAATGTTAACTTTCATTTCCAGAAGTCTTAAAGTGTTGCCTTGCTTTGATTTTCATTTCCTTAGAGTCATGCTCATTCTGTGAGACATGTGTGTGACTCAAATAGTTTAGAGAGAGCTCATGTGCATAGCTCAGCTTTCTCCTTAAATGTATATTACAGTTAAGTAAATTCTGCCTTTAAGTAAACTGATTAGAGAAATATAAAAAGAAAAAGATCTTAGTTTTTGTTGTTTTCTTTTTTAAGATGGGTTCTTACTAAGTAGATTATATAAACCTAGTAAGAGTACCTTCAAACTCATGATTCGTCCATTTCAGCATCTTAACTGCTGGGATTATAGACATATGCCCTAAATCTGAATCAGTATTTAGTGTGGATATGCATGTTATAGATTAATCTTTCTTAGAAATAAAACATCATATAAAGGTCTAGGAAAAACTAATAGTGTTCAGTCTTGTGTTGTAAGTCTAAACCTATCTCAAAAGCAGTATGTCTCAGTTTTTCCTAGGAACTTCCTAATGGTAAATGTGGATGCAGGTTCATCTGGTTCAGCTTGAGCTGTTATAGTTTCTTGCTTCTCAATGTATGAACATAATGTGTTTAATGAAGAAATGTGTTGGTAAATTAACTTATTTTATGAAACAGGACTTATCAGTGAATAGCCTCATGGACATTCTTTCAGAAGTTAAAATTGAGGAATTCAAGCCTTCCAACAAGGTAAGATAGAAGTCTATTCACATAACTAGTGGTTACTAAACTGCTGTTTATAACAAATGCCATTCTCAGCCTGAAGAATTTCCAGGGTGAACAGTTTTTGCCCTTAGGGATAGTTTATTCCAAAGAGTAGAGATGGGCTATAGAAAGAAATGCACCCAAAGTCTGCTCTAGCTGGCCTGTCTTTTGGGCGGTTGTTAAACAGGCAAAAGCATCTTCCAGCCTTACACAGAAACCTGTCCTTACAGTAAGTGGTGGGAAAGGAAGAGTAGCAGGGAATCCTGTTAGGTATTTCAGGAACACAGGCAAAAGTGGATAATAAGAACTGGATTCTGCATATATATTGGTGTAGTACTGACAGAAGTTCTCAAGATTTGAAGTTAAAAGGAGCTGTGGGAAAGACTGCTAGTTTCTTAGGTGAAATAAATAAGTTTAACAGTTTGGGATGAAGGTAGGAAACTGAACATAGAACATAGAGTATACAGTAGTTGAGAGCAGAGTAGAAAAGTCAGTAAATGATACAGAGTTGCAAGACATCACTGAGGAGTCATATAATGCTAGTATGTGTGATGTGTTCGACTGTAGCTTGCCATGACATTCAAACACATTTTAGTTTTGGTACCATTGTGGCACTTATTTATGCTACCAAATTGATGGAAAATTGGTCTAATAATTACGCCCAGAAAATATCTTAGAAAGCATCAGAACCTGAGAAGTAGGCAGTGAAAATAGGAAAGTTTGAAGAAAAAAAATAAATTTTATGTGCATAAAGTATTTTTCTTTTTTATAGATTTACTATATACTATTCTTTTATATACTCTAAAAATTAACCATGAAATAACCTTCCTCAAGGAAGTGATATGTGTAGGCATCCTACATTTTTATTTCATAGAAAGGGATCTTTGTAGCCAGTAGATTTTTACATAAGTGGATGAGTTTTCTGAATAAAATATTCATGACATGTAACCTATACATAATAATTTAGTAAATTAAGGACAAAGTGGTATCACTTTTATAAGAAAAGTTTCCAACCCATATTTCTCTTTGGCAAAGCTAAACTAAAGCCCAGGAAACACACTCTGGTATGTTTTCTGACTTGCATTGCTTCTGCTGGTATGGCAGTTCAGGCCTAGTAGGTTTCCCTGAACAGTATAAAGTTTTAATATAGACTGTTGTACAACTCCTTAAGATAGCTTGCACTACAGGTTTAAGGTCAATATGCTCTTGTAGTTCTAGATGTGACAGCCAGAATAGTAGACATGATGGCAGGCAGAAGTTTCTATTTTATTGATTCTTTATACATCATAAATGTTTATGATGTTTATTATCTCAGAATATAATTTAGTAAATTTTTAAAATAAATAGTACTTTAAAAATCATGGAGACATTCTTTGGTTTGAAAACATCTACTTATCCTTTGGACTGTCTGCTGGTTAATTTAAAGATAAATCAGTTGTGGTATATGCTTCACTAATGATGCTGTAGTTGGTATATGAAGGAAGATGTGTTCTTTAGAAAAGAACTACTCAGTAATTAGCAAGTACTTATAGGTCATATTATACATTTTGCAAACATTTCCATTTTTTCTGTATGAATCAACTTCATTTAAGTGAGAAATTTTAAAATATCTATCACACAGGCTGTTCAGTTTAAAATAAGAAATTTTTCAAACTCCAGTAAGAAAAATAAATTGTTTTAGAAATGCTAGTGGTCTCTCAGTGACCAAGGTAGAGGCCAAGGTTATAATATAAACATGCTAGTATATGGAAATAGTAAACAAAACACTAAAATCTTATTACTAAGCAAGAATAAATTAGGCCATAATGATTAGTGATCAGAAGCATTGAGGAAATATTTTGTTATGATTTCATTAAATAAGTAAATAAGATAAGTCATAGTCAAACTTGGATGTAAAGTTGATAATAGTAATCACGTGATAATAGTAATGAACAAGTACACATATGTTTAAAGGTTGTTCAAACAGACGAAACTGCAAGGAAACCCGACCATGTTCCTGTCTCCAGTGAAGATGAAAGGAATGCTGTTTTCCAACTAGAAAAGGTTCTTTCCTCTAACAAAGCTACCAAAAGTAAGAGGGACTCTTTAAAATAACATGGACAAGATAGACCTACTTTCCCAAAGAGCCATATTGATAAGTTCAATCATAATAGCTGAATGAATCATCATAAAATTTTCTGTTTTGCGGGGAGGGGTGTTGGGTTTTTTGTTGTTGTGGGGTTGTTTTGTTTTGTTGAGACAGGGTTTCTCTGTGTGTGTGTGTGTGTGTGTGTGTGTGTGTGTGTGTGTGTGTGTAACAGAAAGAGAGAGAGACTATGAGAATATGAATAACTATATGTAGATGACCATGTGAGTGTACACATGCCATGGCACACACACACACAAGTAAGAGGATAAACTTGGGTACTTGGGCATTAGTCCTGCTTTCCGACTTGCTTAAGAAAGAAGCTCTTTGTTGGTTTGCTGTTGTATGTACCAGGCTAGGTGGCCTACAGATTTCCAAGGATCTTCCTTCTCTGCCTCCCTTCTCTCCATAGAAGTGCTGGGATTGTAGATCCACTCACTGTGTCGTCTGTCCAGTTGTGTGTGGTAGTCCGAGGCCTGACAGTTGGGTTCTCATGCTATGGAACAAGTTCTTTTGCCTACAGAGCTACCTAATTGTCTCAATTGCTGACTAGGAGTACAAACTGATTTTAAAAATACCATTATTAAACCTGAACTTTTAATTCTTTAAAAGCAGAGTTAATTGTTAATTGTTCATCTGCTTATGAATGCTTACCGTCTTTTATTAGAGGAATCAGTATTGCTCAAAATTCTGTGAATTCATGTGTGAACCAGTAAAATTTCAGGGAAAAAATGTATTGTTTATAGTATTTAAAGTGATACTAGAATTTACTAATCTAGAAGTATTCAAAAAGATACATAAATGACTTTGTTAGTTGTCAGAACATGTTTCAAAGTAATATTTATGCAGTTAATTCTTATTAGTTCCAAAGATTTACTTTTATACTTCACTTAGAAGCAAATAATGTAGCAAATTGCTTTCTTATTTATCTATTTACTATTTTTTATACATTAACTTCTAGTTTAGTGGTATTAAAGTCATGGTTTTCATGTTCTTTTTTTTGGGGGGGGGGGTTTGTTTGTTTGTTTGTTTATTGGTTTTTTTTTGGGACAGGGTTTAATCTGTGTAGCCTTGACTGTCCTGGAACTCACTTTGTAGACCAGGCTGGTCTCGAACTCAGAAATTCATCTGCCTCTACCTCCCAAGCGCTGAGATTAAAGGCATGCCTGGCCTTTTTTTTTTTTTAATATTTTTTTTTCATGTTCTTTTCTAACTTCAGTTGCCTTGTTCTTTATATATTTTTCAATTGATTAATAACAAAGATTTTTATGATGAATATCTTTATATTAATTGAGAAATGCTTTCGGTGGGTCCTTCAGCTTGGTAACTTGTGTATTTCCTTATTAAAAATCTTGTTCTTTGAAAATTGTATGCATATGCACATTGTGCATTGCTTTTTACCTCATAAAGCTATTACCACTAACTAGAGAACATTGTCTGGTTGTTCTGGTCAGGTGACCTTCAGATGACAGTGCTTTCATTTGAAAAAGATGATGACAGTAATGGACACATAGATTTTATCACAGCTGCTTCCAACCTTCGAGCCAAAATGTATAGCATTGAACCAGCTGACCGTTTTAAAACTAAACGCATAGCTGGTAAAATTATACCTGCTATAGCAACATCTACCGCTGCAGTTTCTGGCTTGGTAAGCTTATTCTTTTAAAAATGCTTGTTTCTCCCACACTTTACCAACCTTAGTTTGCCACTCAGGTTTAAGAGATGAAGGGATAAAAAGTTTGATATTCTAATTTAAAATTTCAAGATATTTCTAAAAATACAATAAGGTATATATCTTGGTCCTACATTTATAAACATAATAAGCTCAATATAGGATATAGTTGACAGTAGTCCCAATAACATTTCGTTCCCTCCTGGGTTTGGGGCAGTGGAAAGAATGGACCCACCCCAATAGCCAGCTGAGAAACAGGACCTGGAGCCCAGGGGACACTTCAAGATCCCCTGGATTTTGAGTTCAGCATGCAGAAATCCTGAGGTCCCAGAGTGAGTTATGGAATCAGAAGAGTACTTGATTTTGAATACTCAGAGGCAGTTGGACAGGGTCAGAAAAGAAGATGGAGTATCCCCATCCTCCCAAAGCACAGAACTGAGGGCAACAGAGAAGCATCCAGATATCCTGTCACTTTTCCCTCCAGTACGCCACAGGAATCTTGTTAGCCTCCGTGCAAAGTAGGTATTCTCAATATTGTAAGTACTTGAGAATCATCATTATGACCTTTTATTATGCTGTACTGTATTGGTACTCTAAAGTTAGAGTCAATTATCAGTCCCTGTATTGATTGGTTTTAGGTTGCTTTAGTTTTGTGTGTTTGCTGTATATGGAATAGGCTGGACATATGTGAATCTATTCCATTTAAATTTAATTTAATTCCAATTAAAATGCCATACTAATGGAGAATTATAGAATGTGTAAAAAAAATCATTTGTTGCTGTTTTAGATGTCAGTACAGGTTAATTTCAATAATGCCATGTGTGGGCTGGCTCAGAATTTTCCATAAAAGGATTACTTTGTTACGTGTTTTAGAATATATATTTTCTCTAACATTTTCAAATTCAGATGATTAAAATATTTGGGCACAAAATTTCAAAATGACATTAAAACAAATAAATTAATATACTACTAAATTTTATCTACTAAGAGAATAAAATAATTACAATTTTTGTGGTATTTACCCAAGCTACTTACTTGTGTTAAAACTTCATGTTGTACCAACCAAGTGTGTATATTTTTGTAACTTTTAACTAAAGCATATTTACTTTAAAGAAAGAAAAACGTGTTTGAAGTTCTTTTTTAAATATATTGATGGAGCTGGGGATTTAGCTCAGAGGCCCTGGGTTTTCAGTCCTCAGTTCTGGAAGAAAAAAAAAGACAAAATAAAATACATTGAATGTTCCTTAGAATTTAAAAATATAATAGTAAAATTTAAAAATATAATAGTAAATTACTAAAATGAAAATTATGAAAAAATTTTAAAAAAAAACGTAAACTACTAAAAATATACAGGTCAGTTAAATAAGAAATGTATGTTGTTGCAATCATATAGCTGTTCGTACTATTTTATACAGGTCAGTTAAATAAGAAATGTATGTTGTTGCAATCATATAGCTGTTCATACTATTTACAGAGAAATGTTTGAACCTTGGAAAATAACAAGACCAATTACGTTCCCAAGTAGTTTTAGACTCTTCAGATAATCAGATCACCTTCTCTTATCTAGGTTGCTTTGGAGATGATCAAGGTAGCTGGTGGCTATCCCTTTGACGCTTACAAAAACTGTTTCCTTAATTTAGCCATTCCAATAATAGTGTTTACAGAGACATCTGAAGTAAGAAAAACTGAAATCAGGTATGTATGAAAGTCTGTTTTGCTAATATAACAAGAAAAAAATAAAGTATTCTACCTTTAAAAAGGTAAAATACTGGGTTTCATCTCTATTTCTTCTGTCTTTGTTAATCCTTCCTACTATTTCAGGACCCAGTCAAACCTCATGTTGATAAATTATCTCTAAGTAAACTAGCCAAAGAGTTCTCAAAGCAGTTGATTTGCCACACCACTTAGCATTATACTTGGTTCCTAACTTGGATAATTTTAAAGCCATTCTTGTCTGATTATGGTCCTATCAGACTGTGAAACTTACTATCTACTTCCATACATTTATTACAACAGAAAACAATTCTTTGAGGTTTTGCTTTTGACATTTCAGGTTGACCACAGCCAGAAATGACAGTAGAAAAATCTTATTAGGAAGAGCTAATCCATATTATGCTCATACGTTACTTACAAGAACACAAAATACTGTTATCCATTCAAAATAAAGTGAGGTGTTATGTTTCTGACTTTTACATAACATTTGCACACATGCCAAATCACATATAAGCCAAGATAATCATTGTGGCATGTTTATGACATGCAGTGATTTGAGCAATTAGATTGTTCAATTATCAATGGCTAGAACATCTACACCTTGAAACCCCTTCAGCTACTTAAAAAGAAAGAGATACATGTATGTACATACATAAACATAGACACACACAGAGAGAAAGAAACACCATATAACATAGCTATATACCTATATAGTGTGTAAGACATGAAAACGAAAAGATTGTATAAATGGAAGGAGGGGATCAGAAGGAAATGAAGGAGAGTCATAGACATTAGTAAAAAAACAATGGTATATGTGCATGACATTGTCCTAAACTCATTACTTTGTGTGAACTAAAGTATTAAAAAGAAAATGAGGGTACTTTGTAATACATACTTGAAATGAGTCACTGCAAAAAATATACTAAACACAGATAAAAGTGGTTACCTGTATGTATTGACTATTTTAGAAATTATAAACCCCACCACCATAACATTAATTTCTAAATAATAAATAATGGACTGCAGGAAATGTATTACTACTAATAGAAATAGATTTTAATATTTGTGTTCTTGATATATTTCAACAACAGAAATGGATTATCATTTACAATTTGGGACAGATGGACTGTACATGGAAAAGAAGATTTCACCCTCTCAGATTTCATAAATGCTGTCAAAGTAGGATATTTTCATTTCCTTCCTTTCATTAGTACCCTGAAGTCTGTGGTTTTTGTGTAATGTGCCTCCTAATATATGGGATCTCTAGTATGTCCTTGAAGCTATAATAGTACTAAATTCTTTATCAGGTTCACTCCTGTATCCTGTATATACTTACATAGTATAGTTTACAAATAAGATGTTACAAGAATAACAAGAGTATTATAGTAGAACCCATACTGTAATGACAGAATTTCTTTCAAGATTGCTTATCTTAGGTTTTTTCGAGACAGGGTTTCTCTGTGTAGCCCTGGCTGTCCTAGAACTCACTCTGTAGACCAGGCTGGCCTCGCACTCAGAAATCCGCCTCCCTCTGCCTCCCAAGTGCTGGAATTAAAGGCGTGTGCCACCACGCCCGCCTTTACAGTAGATCCTAACCTGAGCCTCTGATATTTTGTTTTCTTCCCTCTGACATTGAGAACTCTACTTTCCAAGGAAGCACTTTCGGTTTCCCTTTGGCGTGTCTGAATTGTCAGTCTCGTCGCACATTGTGCCTTCTATTAAGTCAGTGATTCTCAACCTTCCTAATGCTGCAACCCTTTAATATAGTTCCTCATGTTGTGGTGACCCCTAACCATAAAATTATTTTTGTTGCTACTGCATAACTGTATTTTGCTACTGTTATGAATCATAATGTAAATATCTGTTTTCAATTGTCTTAAGCGACCACTGTGAAAGGGTCATTTGACACCCAAGGGGCCATAACTCACAGGTTGAAAAGTGCTATATTTTGAAACAGAGCTTACTTAAAACACTAGCACTAGAGAAGTCATTCAAGTAATAAAAGACAGCTACTAAAGCAACTGATAGGTCAAACATGTGAGTGTACTGGACCAACAATTGCTTCACACGCTGGGTGTTAGAGGACAGCGTCAGACTTTACCACCCTGCCTAGAAGGGCATCCAGTTCAGTGTTAACATGTTTATTATAAGGGCTGAGCCTGCGGCTTAGTGGAAGAGCACGTGGCTGACATGCATCTAGCCCTAGGTGCAGCCTCCAATACTGGGGATGCACATAAGTTGTTTAGTTCTGAGATTTTTCCATTCAATATTTTTAGGCTCTGGTTAACTGAGAAAAGTGAAACCACTGATAACCACTATAGTTTTTAACCTATAAAGCTGTTGGAAGGTATAGCTAATATTTATATAAACCTGCCCTCTTTTTGGTAGATAGAAAACATTTTACCGGTGTCCTTTGGATGAGGCTCTGATTGTTTCCTTTGGTGTTTACTTTTAGGAAAAGTATGGAATTGAGCCGACAATGGTGGTGCAAGGAGTCAAAATGCTTTATGTCCCTGTAATGCCAGGTCATGCAAAAAGGCTAAAGTTAACGTAAGTATTTAACATACGTGCAGAAGAGTGATGAAAATCAAAATGTAAGTTCCATTCACACTGGAAAGCAAAGAAGTTACTGGAATTTATATAAAAAGATTAGTCATCACCTAATCTCAACACATGCAGTTTCCCCATTCACTATTGCTCCTGAATTCATGGTGGCTCACAACCATCTGTAATGGGATCTGATGCCCTCTTCTGGTGCGTCTGCAGACAGCTACAGTGTACTCATATACATAAAATAAGTAAAATCTTTTTTAAAAAAGAAAAAGATCTTTGCTCCATATGGAATTGATACTTTTTTATTTTAAGAAAAAAGAATCTAATTCCATTCTTCATCCACTTTCTGAAGCTGTTTTTTATGAAGTTATCTTTTCTCCAGTATGTGTTTTTGGCATCCTAATCAAAAATGATGTGGCTATAGATGCTTATAACTGGTTCCTCTAGTCTCTTCTTCTGATGTACATGTCTGCTGATGTGCCATTTTAATGGCTTTGTGGTGTAACTTCAAATCAAGTATTGTGATATCACCACTTTCTATCTATCTATCTGCTGCCCAGTATTACTTGCCTCTTCAGGGTCTTTTATATTTCCATATGAATTTTAAGGTTTTCTTTTTTTCTCTCTCTGAGAAATGCCCTTAGGATTTTGTTGGGGATTGCATTGAGCCTGTAGATTACTTTTGACATGATGGCCATGCTCACAGTTGATTCTTGAACATAGGAGGTTCTCTGATTTCCTTTTTCACTGTTTTAAAGTTGTCATTATAAAGGTCTCACTTCCTTGTTTTGTTTATTCTAGGGTATTCTGTAGTTTTGTGAATGAAAGTGTTTCCTTTGCTTGCTTCTCAATATGTCATCATAGAAAGGCTGATGATTTTTGCATGTTAATGTTTTCTGCCACTTTGCTGAAAATGTTTATCAGCTAGCTCTGTTTTGTGGTGGGATGTTTAAGGTATATGAGCATGTCTTCTACAAAGAAGGGTTTCTTTTTTCTGTTTTAAATCACTTTTGATTCTTTTTCTTATCTTACTGTTCTGGTTAAGACTTTAAACACTATATTAAACAGATGTCTTATTCTTGATCTTTGTGTAAATACTTTGAATTTTCTCCTATCCCACTGTATGTATGTGTGTGTGTGTATATATATATATATCCTTTATTATGCTGATATACATTCCCTCTATTTCTAGCCTCTTTGAGGTTTTTATCATGAAAGGATGTTGGGTTTTGTCAAAGGCCTTTTCTACGTCTATTGAAATGACCATGTGATTTATAAATTCTATTTATGTAATATATTACATTTATTGTATTGTTTATGTTTAGCTATCTCTGGATCTCTAGAATTAAGCAAACTTGATCATGATGAATGATCTTTTTGATGTGTTCTTGAATGTAGTTTGCTAGTACTTTAATGAGAAATTTTTCATCTATGTTCATAAAAGAGATTGAATGGTAACTTGTGTGTGTGTGTGTGTCTGGTTTGGTGACAAGGAAGGAGTGGCTTTGCAATGTGGCTTTGGAACTATTCCTTTTTCTATATCTGAGAAAGATTAGTTTTAGTCCTTCAAAGCCTGGTAGAGTTCTGCAGTGGACCAATCTGGTTCTGAACTTTTTTTTTTTTTTTTAGTTGCCACTTCAATCTTGATGCTCGTTATAGATCAGTTTAAGTTCTTTATGTCATTTTGGTTTAACTTAGGCCACATACATCTAGAAATTAATCTATATCGTTTGGATTTCCCAACATAGTGAAATATGTTTTTAAGGTGTGTCTTATAATTTTATCTGTTGGAATATCTCAGTTCCATCTCCAATTTTATTAATTTGGATCTTTTCTCTCTTTTTTTTGAGTCAGTTTGACTAAGAGTATGGCAACTGTGTTTATCTTTTCAGAAAACCAACCTATTTTCATGTGCATGTGTGTCTGTGTACACAGGGACGTGTGTGGTATGTGCTGTAGACTGTAGGGTCACACGTATGAGTGTGTATAAAGGTATAAATGATGTCAGTTATCATCCTCAGCTACTTTCCACCTTGTTTAGGGAGTAAAGTCTCCAACAAAACCTAGAGCTGGCTTGCTAGCTTGGCCATCCTGACTGGCCAGCAGTCTCTGTAAACCTCCTCAATACTGAAACTACAAATGCTGCCCCTTTTATCTTTTTTTATGTGGTTTCTAGGGAACAAGCTCACATCTTCGTGCTTGCACAGCAAACGCTTACCGTCCCTACGCTCTCCTTTACCTCTTTCTTCATAGCACTTTCCATTATGTAATAGCTACAACATATTTTGCCTGTATTGTTATTTCTGTCATTATATTCTCCCCTCACACTACAAACTAGCTTTTACAAGATATAAATCTTTATTAGATTTCTTCATTGTTGTATCTCAATCAGTTAGACCAATACCTGGCACAAAATAGCCATGATTAAAAATGTTCATACTACCTATGCAGTGATTTTCTTTACCAACTCTCAACTTTTGGTTATCAGTTGAAGTTAATCATATACACTATAATTATCTTAATCATCTTCACCTTAAAAATGGTTATATTAGTAAGCATTAATTTGTCTTATAGTTGCTTTTATTAAGACTCCAAAGTATCTTTTAGAGAACTTAAGAGCTGTATTTAGAGTTCTTATGATGTCTGCCACCTAGATGTAAGTGAAATTTATGGTTATGAATTGGTTAGTAATTTTAAATTTGCTGCAAAGTAACATGAGAGTTGGTCAGTGTGTGATCCCTAATTTAGCAGGTATTTATTGATTACCTAAGTGACTGGACACTTTAGAACAGTGAATGAGAACAATGGATTAAGAGCATGAGCTTGGCTTTATAAAGACTTATGTTCGCAGGCTTAGGTGGTTATTTATTAATAGTTTTGTTTCCTTGAGTAGCTTTGAAACATAAATTCTATTCCATGATTGTTCCCATAGCTATTCAGTGTTAAAGTGTTAGTACGTCCTAAAAAGGTAATAGCACAGGAAAAATATTTCATAACTTTTAGTTCTTACTATTTGTTATTATACAAACATCCCTGATATCAAATAGTCTACTCAGAGAAACTGGCACATTGATTATTAATTCAGACTGTAACTAAAATCATCATTATAATGACATCATACCATGGACTTTGTTAAATCAAACCTGTTTCGGGTTAGGTTTCCTTAGAGCATTTCAAGGAGGCAAAAGCAAACAGCGTATGCATATTGAAAAATAAAAAGAATACACATGATCTCTTTGGAAAGTCAGGTGATACGGATGTGAATGGTAAAAAGAGTGAAGTTATGTATGGAACAAAGTATCTTTGTAAAATGGATAGAGCTTTCATGGGGGATTAAATAGATAACATAATTCATAGCCTGGCAGCCAAACCTTGCATAGCCATATCTACTGGAAGTAGTGAGAGTCATGAAGCCAGCACAGCTACTTGACACAGTTCCAGCAAAGCTAAATGGAATGCTGTCATCGCTGTTTTTCTGTCTCTCACTTTTAGGTTTTGGTCTCTGCATGTTGCATTCTTAGGGGGCTTTCTGTTATGATTCCTTTTATGTCTTTTCCTGAGAAAATTATATCTGAATCTTTTTAGGAAAGTCATAAACTTAATATTCCTCCTGCTTTTAGGGAAGTAATTATATCTGGCCCTATTTGGAAGTCTTCCTTATGCCATGGAAACCATGATACGCTCAGAGAAGCACAAAGCTAGGAATTTCTCTATGAGGCCTAAGCAAACTGAAACAGTATAATTGGAACAGGAAAACTTAGAAATAGCTGACAAACTCCAACTGGCAGTTGACTTGGTAACAGATTTAAGGCCTCTTTTTACAGTACACCTAGAGCTCCCCAAAAGTATAGTTTAAACATAAGGAATCATACAGGGTACCCCCCTGGAGGAGTAGAACTCGGTAAGTAAGATGGATAGACTAAAAACCTTTCCTACTGTATACCTTAGATGATGAAAGGGTATAAACAAGAGGAGTTAGGTGTTAGTATTTGCTGTTCATAGAAAAGACCAGTTCAGTTATTTTCTGTTTATCTGTTTAAAACTCTAAATACTGACAGCTTAAAAGCAGGCTATCATGTAACAACGTGTTTGCTTTCATGGAGACAGTCTTTAGAGTATTTGAATTGTAGTTATAGGGCTAATAATAAAAATGGCATATTATAATTGTACTTTCTAATTATAACTGAACTTGTAACCCCAGACACAAAATGAAAAATCACATATCTGGAGACAAAGTAATACCATCTGTACTTCTCAGATAATCATTACTCTGTCTTTGTTCTACTAAACCTGCATAACTAAAAAAGCAACCTGATCGCTAGTCAGAGCTGCAAGATTCCACTGCCCACCCACCACACCTGACTTACTCTTCCTTCACGGATTCCTTATCTCTGCTCAGAGAGGAGACTACAACAGCTACACCCCCACCCACCCCCGTCACAAATCAATAAAATAAAGAATAGGCTGTGGGCAGTTTGTATTTTAAGATTCTGATGAAACTTACTTTTTTTCTTTAAAAAGAATGCTAGAGGATCCGTGATGTCTCTAAACTAGGAAGTGTAGGAAGAATCACTGCATTACTCTTTGGGATTTGTGTTTATTTTTTGTCATATCCAGAAGACGTCCTATTAGATACATGTTTTGAAGTTGGAGCTTTTAGTAAGGAAAAATTAATGTGTAAGAATAGGCAGATTATTAATATTTTAAAGTATATATGCAAGTTCAATCTCTGACTAGTACTAAGTAACAAAAAGTTCTTTCATTTAATCAAATCACCAAAGTATTTATCTTTGCTTATTCTTAGAATGCACAAACTTGTGAAACCTTCCACTGAGAAGAAATATGTGGATCTTACTGTGTCATTTGCCCCAGACGCTGATGGAGATGAAGATTTGCCAGGCCCTCCAGTGAGATACTACTTCAGTCATGACACTCATGAGTAACATTGTTACGGAGATACTCCAGGACTACTTTATTTTGGAAAGTGTACTTAATTCAGAAGCTCAGCTCAGAATACTGTGGATTTCTTTTTGCCTTAATGTAAGGGAACCATCAGTAGGGAACTTAATTAGAGTGGAGAATTACAAAACATTTTGAAGCATAGTACACATTTGTTGCTTCCTGCGGTTATGATCACAGCACCTTTGAACTGGAATACCATTTTCTAATGCTTACACGATTGTTTATTAAGCCCTGTGGATGAACGAAGGAACAAGAAATCATTTATCTATGACCAGAAGAAATAAAGATGAAGAAATTGAAAATAGTGAATTTGTACTATTCAGAAAGCTAAATCCTACTTCAGGGTTTTCTTTTTTATTTGGTATTTGAGACCCATTATTTTAGTATAAATAGTGTGGCACTGTGCTGCTTACATGATTAGACTTTGAAAATTCCATAGCTGAGAGGAAGAAGGGTGGCAGATAGATAGATGATGAGTAGAGATTGGAAACTGTAGTTACAGTTAGTGTCCTGCTGCCTGTGCTAACAGTGTGATATATTACTCCCTCCCCTAATTCAGGATTGTCCCTGATCTGATCAGTGTTGTAAACAGTGAGGTAAGATGACATGTTAACTTGGACTAAATGTTAACAGTATTACATGCACTCTGATAGAGAATCCATGAATGTGAGCAGATAAATATGGCTAATCATTTGATTGTTAATATACCTTTATTTTATTTATCCGGAAGTCTAACCTAGTCATAGTATTTAAGGCCAAAAATGTTTTGTAAAGGGAATATTCTTAGAAATAGATAAAAGTTACAAATTAATATGGTTGCCTTTTTTTTCCCCCTTTCCAGCAATGTAATGGAAATTTATATATATATAGTATTTTTTTTTTTAAAGGAGGCATGTCATTGCACTCTTCATTCCCAAATTGGGAATTGACTGAAATAGAAAAAAATATATATATTTTTTCAGATTTTTCTTTACTGAAAGAAATACTCCATTTCCTGATATGAACAGTTGCTACTTATGATATAATTGGGTCCATTAAAATATATAAACAGTACTTGACTGTAAAATCAGTGAAAACAGCAAGTGAGTCTTTTTTACAAGGGTTATCATGCATTCTAAACAAGTGCTTACAGCCTCTGGAAGTTACTTGCCTGGAGCTCCTATTAAGACCATTACTAAATACTTTGATGAATTAAAATTTAGATTGCATCAGTATTAACTCCAATGGTATCACTTTACACTCTATACTTTCTTTCCATTTACAAACAATTTATGATCTCTGTGGTAACCAGCTTTCTATTTCCTCCTTTTATGAAGTGTCCAGTTGGGAAATGGGGTGAGTTTGTGTAATAAAATGTTCTGTTCATTCAGAAGTGGAGAAAAGTAGACAGGATTTGTTTTAAAGAACTGGCTACCTTTAAAATAAACTATAGTTTTTATTATATCCTACCCTTTCCCATTGTTCATAAATTGAGTCCATGAATATCAAAGGCTCTGTGGCTTAGAACTTGATGAGAAAAAGAAGTCCTATTTTCCAGTTTTCACTTTGTTTTCTCTTCTTTGGTAGTAATGTATTTTCTAGGTAATCATTCAGGAACCCTCAAACATGAAGCGATAGCTGCCTCTGTTTACTTACGTCTACACATACCTTCGGAAGTAAACAAGAGCCATGCTTTGTAGAGTGCTTTAGTAAATAAAGTCAACCAGGGTTAGTTTGTTTCTAATTATATCCACAACCATTTTGTCATTGGGTTTTGGTTTTGTTTTTCTGTAGGTAGTGATTATTACTGCCCTACTAAATCATACTGAGCTGGAAAGCCATAGTGAAGTTAATGACAATTTTTTTGTTGTTGTTCATTTTGTACTTTAAGATTCTTGGTACTAAGCACTCGGGAGGCAGAGGCAGGCGGATTTCTGAGTTCAAGGCCAGCCTGGTCTACGAAGTGAGTTCCAGGACAGTCAGGGCTACACAGAGAAACCCTGTCTCGAAAAACCTAAAAAAAAAAAAAAAAAGGTTCTTGGTACTAAAATATAGCTATTGAATACTGAGTGCAAAAACAAAAAAGAAGGAAAGAAAGAAGAAAAGTTGAGTTACTCCATTTGGTTTGTTTTTTGTTTGTATGTTTGTTTGTTTTAATACTAAAAGTCAGAAATTTTAGGTGTCATTCTAAACCATGCTCTGTGGTTCATTGCAGAGGATTTAATTATACCTCTTTTTCTTCTTCTGTGGTTAATGCTGCTACTCTCTCCTCGCTTTTTTGCTTTGCAAGCAGACTTAGTACGGGGCATGTAAACCAAAGAGGGAGTGTCTTTTTAGCAAGCATAAAGCCCTAACTTTAATATACAGGTGCAAAAATAAATAAGAAAAAAGGGCAGAAATAGTCACTCCAAGAGAAACTAGTTGAGGTTTCTAAAGTCAGTTCTTTATAGGATTTGGAGCGATTGTGTTATGTGTCTTATTCCTTACATATTGTTCCAGAAGTAGAACTTGGAATCACTATATTTTACTTTATAGTTTGTCTTTCCTGGCACATTGTTGGGGAGAGCTTCAACATACAAAAATAAAACTAGCTGGGGTTGTAACTGTAGTACACAAGATATGTACACAAGGCTCTGGGTTTGATTCCCAACTCATAAACAAAAATCAAAGTTTAGATTTTAGGAGCCAGATGAAATATCAACAGGCAATTTGTGTTTCCTTTTCTCTTACTGTATCTTGAAATGGTGTGTGTGTGTGTGTGTGTGTGTGTGTGTGTGTGTGTATGCTTTGTTTTGCATGCATTGAAATGCACCACATGTATGTTGGGTGTGTGTGTGTTTGTGAGAATTGTTTTGCCTGCATGTACATGCTCCACATGTATGCAGTGTTCATGAAGCCAGAAGAGGGTGTTGGATCCCCTGAGACAGAATTACAGACAATTGTGACCTGCAATTTTATTCCTTGGGAGCAAACACAAGCTCTCTGGAAGGACAACCAGTTATTTTAACCACTGAGCCATCACTCCCCACACCCCAGCTTCCTCATAGTTGAGAAATGCATGTTGAAAGTATATAAAATATGAATATACAGTTTAAGGGATAATTTTAAGGTAATTTCTTATCTAACCAATATTGAAATCAATAGAACATTGGTATCAGAAACCTTCCTAATCTCTTCCCAGTCTCAAACACTTTAAATACCCTTGATAACTACTATTGTCTTCTTTTTGTATTAATGGTTGCAGTTGCCTCGTTTTTCTGAAGTTACCTCCGCTATGTATGTGAATCTAAACAGAACAGTTTGGTTCTGCTGCTTCTGAACTGTATGTAAAGAATCATTCTGCATTGTTTTGTGTCTCTTATCATAATTCATCCATGTTTGTTGTAGCCATACTTTATTTACCATTGCTGTAATACTGTCCTGTTGTATTAATGTTCCAGTTTATTGACTGTTGTATTGACTGTGAATAATGAGATGTATTTAGTTCCAGATAATTACAGTTCTATAATAAATGTGTTTTATACACACATTTCTCTTGAGTTGCAAATGTCAAGGATAAAAATTGCATGTTTATAGATAACTCTTTTTTGAAATATTCTAGTTTTGAAATGAAAGTATAACTACATCATTTTCCCTTCCCTACTTTGCTTTCCTCTTCCCAATGCCTACCATCACCCTGTGCTAAGCATTAGATAAGTTTATTTTCTCCACATTGTGATTAGTTTGTATGGTTTTTGCTTTTGCATTTTGATAGTGTGGTAGACATGCAATTGTATTTCATTGACCGTTTCCTCTTATCTCTTATTACAGGGTGTGGGGCACCTTTTCACAAATTTATTGGCCATTTCAACCTTCCTTTTTGGAAAGTATCTTGTCATATATGTGGCACATCTATGTTTTGTTTTGGCAGTGTTTTTCTTCATTTTATCCATGGGAGATCTTTATATATCATGTTCTTTGTTGTCCGTATAGTTGTAAATATCTTCTGTTCAGAAGCTAAAGGTTAGATACTTAGCAGGACCAGTCTTTTGTTCCATAATAAAAACCTCATTCCCAGCCTGGGGAATCTTCTCTTTTGTCTTCTAAGCACATGAGTTTTGCCTTTCAGGCTTAAGTCATAATTCGTAAGGAGTTCATTCTGGACATGATGGCTAATACTATTAGTATTTTTTTTCTAGTACTGCCAAGGTAGCATTAGAAAATGTGTATGGCTCTTTCTGAACCTTTTATTTCTTTCCCTTTCTGTCCTAATGACAATATACTGTCACTATCACTGAAGCTGATATTTTTTTAATGATTGGCAAAATTCATTTTTCAAACTTAATTTTTTTTTCTGCTAAAATGTCATGATTATTCTTAACCCTCTATTTTCTGTTCTCAGAGTTCTTTATAAACTTGGAAATTAATGACTCTGGCAGTTCTCACTTTTCTTTAATTATTTTTCTTTTTTCTTTTCTTTTTTTTTTTTTT
>NC_034602.1:75405601-75422077 GCF_900095145.1 Mus pahari | reverse complement strand
GGGAACTTTCGGGATAGCATTTGAAATGTAATTAAAGAAAATAATAATAATTAAAAAAAAACACATGCTTCAAAAATACTGATGATTTAAAAATTCATGCTTAAAAAAATGCCTTATGAGCCAGGATCATTGGGATGTAGTACTGGAGCTCCTGTCAATGGCATCAAATCTTTAATATTATTAAATTTTCTATGCCTTTATGTTTTAATAAGCTATAATGTGAATTATTATAAGATTTATATGGAAAGTCGCCTATTTACTTGCTGTTTTCTCCCAGAGTGTATTTCTATTTTATATATCCTGAAGCAAAATTAGTAAGTACACTTGTGGTAGTTTAAGATGACCCCCTAGGCTCATGTATTTGAATACTTACCAGAGTGCATACTGTTCAGAAGGATTAGGACATGTGGCCTTGTTGGAGGAAGTGTGTTACTGGGGATGGGCTTTGGCCAGATGTTTTGTGTGTATGTATGTGCTTCAGGTCAACATGTAGCTCTCAACTACTACTCCAGTGCCATGCCTACCCCCATATTCCCCTTCATGATGATAATAATTCACTAAAGTGAAACTATAACCCCTAAATGAATTCTTTCTTTGATAAAAGTTGGCTTGGTCATGGTAGGTCTTCAGAGCAATTTAACAGTGACTAGGACTGTAAATCTAGCTTGTTATGTTTTCCGGTTGAATTGTGTTTTATCAACGTGAAATACCTCTTTGTGCCTTTAAGTCTTCTCTTTAGCAATCTCAGGTTTCTTTTTGGTTGGTACTCTCAAGGAATAATTTTTCAGTCCACTTAACTTTGAATCTTTACATAGTCCAATTTTAGACGTTTGCCTAGTGTACTTGTTTGGACTTGGTGGTCAGGAGATGTTGATATAATCTTCCCCAGACAGTTGTTCTTCTATCTATGATGGTTTGTCAGGCTCTAGCTCTTCTCTGCCATCTGGGGAGTATCTCTCCCAGCTTCTACACTGTTTTCACCTTCTTTTCTATAGTTGTGTTTTATATGGACATTTTCATTTCTCCCAAAATATGTTTACTTATTTTTATGTTAAATGTTTAATTAAAATACATTGTGGTTTCCATTTTCTTAAATTAAATGCATTGTTTTCTCTGAACTAGTGTTTTTTTACTTTATTAAATTCTTCATGTTCACACAAAATAAAACTAATCTTAATCATTACCTTGGACAAATTACATATTCCCCAAACAGTTATATTTCCAAAACCAAATACTTATATAGAAAATTGCCACTCCAAGCCCCTATTTAAGACTTCCATGGTTGGGTCAAAGCACCTTTGCCACCTTGCTCTCATTCCATTGTATTGTATCTCTTGAAAAGTTCACTCTTAGAATCAGTTTGTGAAAAAAAACCAGAGACTCCAGTGTGAGAAAGTCTAGGCTGTTAGCAGCCTCAGGTAACAGATGTGGGTAAACAAACTTGTCAAGTGATTTCCTGTCTAGACTTCACAGAATACTCTAGCCATTCTTTCCTGGGTTGACCTGCCAAGGCCATGAGCATACAGTGTGAAGTTTTAGAGTTCTGAATTATACAGGTAGCAACTTTGTTATCTCCAACTTATATTTTATCACACATTTCTTTTACATATTTTATTCTGTTATATACTACAGTATCTGAGTTCTATTAAGACAACAGTCAATACTGTATTTTTAAACAACTGGATGGCTTTCTTTAGTCTTTTTTAATAAACTTTAATACATTGAAAAATATTTATTCTGGGCTGGAAAGATGGCTCAGTGGTTAATACCACTGACTGCTCTTTCTGAGAACCAGGTTCATTCCCAGAATCCCAGCTCACACGTGTCTATAACTCCAGTTCCAGGGTATCTGGCTCCCTCACATAGACATACATGCAGGTAAAACACCAGTGCACATTAAAAATAAAATCTTCTGAAAGTATTCCTCTAATATCTTCTGGGTTCTATATTTGCTATTGAAACATCTGGAGAGCTTATTTCCCAGCTAAGTGTATTTATAACTTTCTAGTATGACCTTCTTAGTTACGCCCTGGGCTTAGATTTCTCTGTCCATTGTGGCCAGCCATGTTGTTTGACCAGCTTTACAAGTTGAGTTTTTAAAAGACTTTAATTTAAGAGTTTTAGAGAAATGCCGGGCAGTGGTGGCACACGCCTTTGATCCCAGCACTTGGGAGGTAGAGAGGCAGGTGGATTTCTGAGTTCAAGGCCAACCTGGTCTACAGAGTGAGTTCCAGGACAGCCAGGGCTACACAGAGAAACCCAAGGGAAAAAAGAAAATTTGAGATGTTATGTTAAAGCTGACCAGTCTCTTGTTTCGGAACCTCATTTGGTGCATGAGCTAACAGTGCTGTGTTTCTTATCAACTTATCTGTTAATAATACTTGGATTATATCCCAGATCTAAGAATTCTCATTAACACTAACTTTCCAGTTAAAAAACAGCTTTACCTGATTTTACATAAATTCCTGCACAGAAATTTAACATAATCTCACACTAACAAGGCAAAGTTGTAGGTCAACCCTCAGAAATTCCAGTGCAGCAAATTAAAGGGAAGCTTAGAAGGTAGCTCACACGAAAGGATGGACCATCCAGAGACTGCCCCACCTGGGGATCCATCCCATAAATAGCCACCAAATGCAGACACTATTGCATATGCCAGCAAGATTTTGCTGAAAGGACCCTGATACAGCTGTCTCTTATAAGGCTATGCCAGTATCTGGCAAATACAGAACTGGATGCTCATAGTCATCTATTGGATGGAACACAGGGCGCCCAATGGAGGAGCTAGAGAAAGTACCCAAGGAGTTGAAGGGGTCTGCAACCCTATAGGTGGAACAACAATATGAACTAACCAGTACCCCCAGTTCTTGTGTCTCTAGCTGCATATGTAGCAGAAGATGGCCCAGTCAGCCATCATTGGGAAGAGAGGCCCCTTAGACCTGCAAACTATATGTCCCAGTACAGGGGAAAGCCAGGGTCAAGAAGTGGGAGTGGGTGGGTAGGGGAGCAGGGCGGAGGAGGGGTATAGGGGATAGCATTTGAAATGTAAATGAAGAAAATAATAAAAAATTGAAGAAAAAAACTAGCTCACTAATTAGTTGACTGGAGCTCCATACAAATATAGGGCTTAAAGGAAAAAACAGGACAACCAGATTTCCAGCTTCAAAACTGAGAATGTGTATTTTTATTGTCACATAAGCAGCCATCTTCTCCCTTCCTCACCTATAGCCTTTCTTCTGAAGTCCTAATCTCTTATTAGCATTTTAAGATGTTTAAGTTAAGAGAATCTTAATCCATTCTAGCCTATTTGTTTTGTTTGTGTTTTTTAGGTGAGAAAAACAAGCTGAGTACCCAAGTAATTAGAACCAAGAGTAGAATATATACCATATCATATTGTTTTTTTTTTTTTAAGATTTATTTATTTGATGTATGTGAATACACTGTTGCTCTCCAGACACACCAGAAGAGAGCATCAGATCCCATTATTGATGGTTGTGAGCCACCATGTGGTGGCTGGGAATTGAACTCAGGACCTCTGGAAGAACTCTTAGTGCTCTTAACTGCTGAGCCATCTCCTGCCCCTCATTTTGTTCTTAATTCCATAATTCTTTAACTGTGTGACCACTGAAATCAACTTAGGAATTTGTTTTCAAAGAGAAAACTAGTATGACTTACATTGTGATTCCAGAGACCTAGTCTGGATGGAGGTTGCATGTGTTTAAAGAAATGAATCACCATAGTTAGCATGGATAGTATTAAATTTGAAACAGTGGTATGTGTTTTACTGTCCTTTATATATGGGTTAGTTTTGAACTAGTAAAAAGATAGCATCAAAAACAGAACCTAAAATAATTGAATTTGGTTCCATGAGCATAATACGTGGCATATAGCATTTACATCAGAGGGGCATTTTCTAGTTCGTTTCATGTCTGTGACCTCCAACCTAGATAATTTAAAGAACTTATTTGATTAATTAGCCCTATCAGAACACACTAAGAACCTAGTTAGGGTTTAAGAGATTGGTAAGATTTAGGGGAACTAGATAATCTGCAATGCAAATTGTGTATGTGAAATTGAAACCAAGAGGGAACAAAAACCTTGCTTTGGAAAGTAATTTTTTTTTTCTATTTAGTGCAAAGACATGCATGTATCAAGCTACTCTACAGAGAGCTGGTGGTAAGTTATTTTCCTGCTGATAATCAAATTATATGCTACATCATTTTATTCTTGTGCCCAAGCTTGGTCAGGGAAATAGATTGTTTTCTTTAAAAGTGAAACTCTTCCTTTTGAAAATAATAAATATCAAGATACATGAAGACAGGTATCATGTTATTTCATGCATTGTATGGATTTTTCTTAAACTTCTCACTCCTGTCTTCTATGTTGGGATCTTGACCTAGAAAATATGAATAGAAAGTCTTGATTAATTAATGAAGCGATACTACAGGATCAAATTTTTTGCTACTTCAATAGGAGTTGGTTTTCTTGTTCCCAAACACTGGCACTATGTTGGTATTATATAATTAGATGAGGATTATTCAGCTTTCTTTAATATCTTTGTATCCTGTACCTAAAATATGAATTTCCTTATGCTTTAGCTTAATGTTCTATATGCCTTCCATTCTATATTTTGAAATGACGTTCACGGTGGTAATTTCTGACTTTGGGGAAAATAAATTCAGATGGTATTTCTTCACTCTTCTATTTCTGTTGCCTTCTGATGTCAGAGAGGAAGCTGGACACTAACACAGGTTAGCAAAGGTCAAAGAAAATCCCAGTTTCTTGTTATTGGTACTCTGTATAACACATTATTGACCCATTCCACATCTCCAGATCCCTGATAAAGTACTGTACAACTTCAATTTTCAGCTCAAGGCAAATTAAACTAAGTGGTCTAGCATTTCCACTGTCTCAACAAATAAGTCTGTGTCCCAGAAACAATCACCAGATTCCACAAAGTTTTCTCAAAACGAAGTATTTAAACCACTCTAGAAATCAGTCTGGCGGTTCCTCAGAAAATTGGACATAGTACTACTTGAGGACCCAGCTATACCACTCCTGGGCATATATCCAGAAGATGCTCCAACATGTAATAAGGATACATGTTCCACTATTTTCATAGCAGCCATATTCATAATAGCCTGAAGCTGAAAACAACCCAAATATCCCTCAACAGAGGAATGGATACAGAAAATGTGGTACATTTACACAATGGAATACTACTCAGCTATTAAAAACAATGACCTCATGAAATTTGCAGGCAAATGGATAGAATTAGCAAATATCCTGAGCGAGATAACCCAAAGAACACACGGGTATGAACTCACTGATAAGTGGATATTTGTCCAAAAACTTGGAATTCCTAAGATACAATTCACAGACCACATGAAGCTCAAGAAGGAAGACCAAAGTGTGGGTGCTTTGGTCCTTCTTAGAAGGAGAACAAAATACTTATGGGAGGAAATATGGAGACAGTGTGGAGCAGAGACTGAAGGAAAGGCCATCCAGAAACTGCCCCACCTAGAGATCCATCCCATATACAGTCACAAACGCAGACACTATTGTGGATGTCAAGAAGTGCTTACTGATAGAAGCCTGATATGGTTGTCTTCTGAGAGGCTCTGCCAGAGCTTGATAAATACAGATGTGGATGATCACAGCCAACCATTGGACTAAGCATGGGGTCCCCAATGGAGGAGTTAGATAAAGGACTGAATGATCTGAAGGGGTTTGAAACCCCATAGGAAGAAAAATATTATCAACCAACCAGACACTCCAGAGCTCCCAGGGACTAAACCACCAACCAAGAAGTACACATGGAGGGACCCAGGGCTCCAGCCCCATATGTGGCAGAGGATGGCCTTGTTGGTCATCAGTGGAAGGCCCTTGGGCCTATGGGGCTTTGATGCTCCATTGTAGGGGAATGCCAGGGCTGGAAGGTGGGAGTGGGTAGGTGGGTGGTGGAGCCCCCTTATAGAGGCAAGGGGAGGAGCGATGGGATAGGGAGTTTCTGGAGGGGAGACCTAGAAAGGGGATAAGATAACATTTGAAATGTGAATAAAATATCCAATAAAAGGAAAAAATGAAGCATTTAAGGGTTGGGAGTGAAGGTGGGTTGAAGGGTAGGGGGTAAAGAATGGCTTTTCTCAGGAAGTCCTATTTTTCTTTCTGCTTTTGTTTTGTTTGTTTGTTTGTTTTTGGTTTTCCCTAGAGACAGAGTTTCTCAGAGTAGTCTGGCTGTCCTGGAACTCACTCTGTAGACCAGGTTGGCCTCGAACTCAGAAATCCACCTGCCTCTGCCTCCCAAGTGCTGGGATCAAAGGTGTGTGCCACCACTGCCCAGCCTCTTCCTGCTTTTGAACATTAATCTCCAGAAGCTTTTCTGATCTGAAAAGGCTCCCCAGGCTGCTGTAATTGACCTGCTAGCCCTATGAATAACAGTAATAAAAAAGGAATCAGATGCAAGGGGTTTGAGTAATATTCTCATGATCACAATGCAAACCAAACCAATTCAGTCATATAGCATTAATAATCTGGTTGTCTGTTTTTACAGTTTAAGTCAGCAAGCTATTTTCAGTTTGTTTGGTTTGGTTTTGGTTTCTTCTATTGTCGGTTTTCTTCACTCCTGGTCCTAACACTCCAAAGAAACCTTTCTGAAATCAAGATAATGAGCTTAGAGAACTAAGAAAAGAATTGGAATTGATTTTGCATATTTTTTCTTTGTTTGAGGAGACACAGTGCCTAGCTCACCAGACTGCATGACAACACAAACCCCTTGTTTTATGTAGATGACCAGGAACAGTGGTCCTCAGGACAGAGAAGTCCTAAAGAACTGGGAAAAAGAGCCAACTAATGTTGAACCAATTGTGACACAGATGACATCTATCACCCTGAACAAAAATCTACTCATATAGGGCAAAGATTTCTATGTAAAACCCCCAAATACTGAGACTGCTAGAAGGAAATATACACAGAGCCTTACAAGATACAGGTGTAAGAAAGAACTTTCTGAATAGTAATTCCATTCACTACAGAAATAAGGCCAACAATTGACAAATGGAACTTCATAAAACTAAAAAGTTTGTATGGCAAAAGAAGCAGTTGTGAAGAGGAAGCCCAGAGTGGGAGAGAATCTTTACCAGCTAGATACCATCAGATAGGGTGTTAAAATACAGAATATATAAGGAATGTTTTTTAAAAGCCAAGAAAACAAATGACCTAATTGAAAAATGGGCTATGGATGTGAACAGAAAATTCTCAAAAAAAAAAAAAATGGCTAAGTTTTACCTCAAAACGTGATGAATATCCTTAGAGAAATGCAAATCAAAACTAAGATCAACAATCACAAAGCTAGCAATCAAAAGCTAAGATCAACAGCTGAGTAATTGCTGGGGAGATTGTAGGGAAAAGGGATTCTTCATTCACTATTGAAGAGATTGCAAACTGTTTCAGCCACTCTAGAAATCATTAGAGATTACTCAAAAAGCTAAACTAAATCTACCATATGACTGACTCAGCTATCCTTTCCAAAGATACTTGCTCAGCCATGTCATTGCTTTCCTAGTCACAATGGCTAGGAAACAAAAGCAAACTAAATGTCCTTTAGCTGATGAACGACTTCTAACAATTAGTTGCATTGAAGGCTCTGAGAACTAAGCTGTGGTATGGACCATTGCCCAACACGTAGGACAACATCTTGAGGTGTACAAACTCAAAGCAGCAAGACAAAGGAAGCTGCCTCAGAGCTTCTTCCCACAGCAGTTGAGACAACTGCTTCACCCTAGCAGCAATCATGTCTGCTTAAAACAAGGAAGTGCTGCAGAGGCTTTAGAAGGATGTAAAGATTCATTGCAATAATACTAAAAAGGCCCAAACTGAAACCCAGAATTTGATTTAAAAAAAAAAAAAAAAGGAAAACATTTTGATTCACAAAAAGCTAGAAAAATGTGACCAATCCTCTGGTTCTCCTGAGAAAACCACAGGTCAATAGGAAAACAACCAAATGTTGGAATTATCATATGGACTTTAGAACAGCTATGTTTGTTTTTAACTTGAGGGGAGAGTACTTAGAGAATAAATACTTAGAGGATCTTTGTCTGACCTATGCTCTCTAACCCAAGGCTAAAGCTCCAGAGTCTAAGACGGAATCAAAAGCATACTGAAACCTGGAAGGTAAAATATGAGAAGTAAATTCACTTAGTAAAAACACACTATTTCTCATAAGCAAGCACATTTTTGCATATTAGGCAAATCCAACACTTAATACGCTATTACCAAGTGGGTTCACTGTATGAATTGATCAACAGTAGAAACAATGTGTATATATAAACAGTAAAAACACCATATTAAACAACTAAGGAAAAACTATGATCATATACAAAATATGCAAAAAAACAATTCACAAAACCCAGCATCCATGATATTTGAGTAAAATGCCATTCCAAAAAAAAAAAAAAGTAATTGTAAAGGGAACTTCTTTCATTCTGAATTAAAACAAAACAAAACAAAAACAACACAATATTACACACAGTAATAGAAGATGGATGTTTTTTCCCATAAAGCTGAGGTTTGGACCACTCCACCCAGTGTGGTAAGGGAAAAAAAAGAGTATATGCACACTAGGGAAGCTAAAGCTTTTTAAAGCTAAAGATGTCTATCACACCATGAATCCTACAGAAAAATCTCTCAAGCCAGGTGTGGTGGTATGTGCCTGTAATGTAAGCACTCAGGTGGTGGAAGAAGGTCAACCTCAACCTCCTCTCAAGCTGGAGCCCATGCGAGTGACAAAGGGAGATGAGAACAACTGAATCCAATCCAATTTTCTGACCAGTAGAACAATAAATGATAGTTGATTTAACCACCATGGAGGTAGTTTATTTTACAAGGTTGAATAGCTAACAAATAAATTAGTGTTCAGAGGGGAGGCAAGTTACATTGAATTTTCTACACACCCTACTTTTATTGTCCCCTTAGGACTGGGGAAATGTTATTTTAAGGACTCATTCTTTCATAGAGCTCTAGTAGGTGTGTTTTCCTGCATCCACATTAGGCAGCCCATTATGTTGACATGTGTAGTTATGTGTTCGTGCTTGGGAATCATAGGCTATGAGAGGTTTTCAGAGGCTAGACAGCCTGCAGAGAAGGTTAGAGATGAGAGGAAAGTGGACTCTGGGAACCAGCAACTCAAAAAGCAGATAGAAACACTAAGAGGAAGTACTATGGTTATTTTAATGGTATCTCCAAGCCTAAAACTAGATTCATATGGCCGAAGATGAAGGAATGTTTTAGACTGGAGGGAGAATTCTTTTTTAGAACAAAACCCCAGTAAACTGCTGGCCATAATAGAGATTGCCAAGCACACTGTGTGACCACAACTTAGAGACACTTTCTCTGCTAAATGTACAGAGGAGGACCCTACACAGACTAAGATCACACTTGGTCCCTTTCCTAATCTCCTTCAGACTGAGCTCTTGTATGTTTTTTGTATTGTTTTATTATTAGATATTTTATTTATTTACATTTCAAATTTTATCCTCTTTCCTCATTTCTCCTCTGAAATCCCTCTTACCCCCCTCCCCTGCTCACTGACCCACCCACTCCCACTTCCCTGTCCTAGCATTCCCCTACACTGGAGCATTGAACCTTCACAAGGCCAAAGACCTCTCATTGGTGTCCCACAAGGCCATCTTCTGCTACGTATGCGGCTGGAGCCATGGGTCCTTCCATGTGTACCCTTTGGTTAGTGGTTTAGTCCCTGGGAGCTCTGGAGGTATTGGTTGGTTCATATTGTTGTTCCTTTTATGGGGCTGCAAACCCCTTCAGCTTATTGGGTCCTTTCTCTAACTCCTTTATTGTGGACCCTGTGCTCAGTCCAATGGATGGCTCTGAGCCTCTGCTTCTGCATTTGTCAGGCTCTGGCAAAGCCTCTCAGGAGACAGCTATATCAGGCTTCTGTCAGTAAGCACTTGCTGGCATCCACAATAGTGTCTGGGTTTGGTAACTGCATATGGGATGGATCCCCAGGTGGGGCAGTCACTGGATGACCTTTCCTTCAGTTTCTGCTCCAAACTTTGTTTCTGTATCTCCTCCCATGGTATTTTGTTCCCCCTTCCAAGAAAGATCGAAGTATCCACACTTTGGTCTTCCTTCTTCTTGAGTTTCATGTGTTTTGCAAATTGTATCTTGGGTATTCTGAGCTTTTGGGTTAATATCTACTTATCAGTGAGTGCATACCATGTGCGTTCTTTTGTGATTTGGTTACCTCACTCAGGATGATATTTTGTAGTTTCATCCATTGCCTAAGAACTCATCATTTTTAATAGCCAAGTAGTACTCCATTGTATAAATGTACCACATTTTCTGTATCCATTCCTCTGTTGAAGGACATCTGGGTATTTTCCAGCTTCTGGCTATTTTAAGTAAGGCTGCTATGAACATAGTAGAGCATGTGTCCTTATTACATGGTGGAGCATTTTCTGGGTATATGCACAGGAGTAGTATAGCTGGGTCCTCAGGTAGTACTATGTCCAATTTTTTGAGGAACCGCCAAACTGATTTCCAGAGTGGTTGTACCAACTTGCAATCCCACCAGCAATGAAGGAGTATTCCTTTCTCCACATCCTCTCCAGGACCTGCTGTCACCTGAGGGGTTTTTTTTGTTTTGTTTTGTTTTGTTTTGGCTTTTTGTTTTTTGTTTTTGTTTTGGTTTGGTTTGGTTTTTGGTTTTTCAAGACAGGGTTTCTCTATGTAGCCCTGACTGTCCTGGAACTCGCTCTGCTAACCTCTTGAGCTCAGAAATCTGCCTTCCTCTGCCTCCCAAGTGCTAGGATTTAGGATTAAAGGATTTTTTTTTTTCTCAGTTCTTGATCTTAGCCATTCTGACTGGTGTGAGGTGGAATCTCAGGGTTGTTTTGATTTACATTTCCCTGATGACTAAGGATATTGAACATTTCTTTAGGTGCTTCTCAGCCATTCGGTATTCCTCAGTTGAGAATTCTTTGTTTAGCTCTGTACCCCATTTTTAATAGTATTATTTGATTCTCTGGGATTTTTTCATATTGTTATTTAACATCCAGAGATTAACAGTGATATTTTAAGAACTTACACTTTTTAACCTGCTGCTGCTTTAGTGAGCCATTGCAGATACGTTCCTAGTGCAGGTAGACAAAGCTGTTTTCCTTCATCATGTGTAGGAAAAGAAACTGTTTTGAGGAATGAAACCCAAACTAGGTAGAGACAGTTCACCTCTCTTGCTTAGAGCTTGCCTAGGAGCCACATGTAGACTGTTGATAGAACAGGGCAAATGATCATGTCTAGTCTGCTTTGCTATGCCAAAAACTAGAATGTGAAAGGAGCCCATTTAACGAATGTTTGAACTGCACTAATGACACAGGTCTTGTTGATAAGTTTGGTGGACCATTGTCTAGGTAACATTCATAATTTATGAAAAGGGAGCTCACCGGTTCTGAAGCTGACCCAACATCAATCTTTTTCAGTAGCTCTTCATCACTCAATCCCTCTGGCCTTATCATCTGACTTCTTTACCCCTTTGTAGCAGAATAGCACTAGGATTGAGGTCATTGCTACCAAGTGGCCAATCCCCACAGCCTTTGCTTATCCTAGTGCATTCTACCCAGTCTCAAGCATTTGATGCTGTTGTAGGTCCATCCCTTTACACTTCCTCTTTGCTTTTTGTGAGTCCATATTGTTTTGGTGTCCTGTTGTTTCTGAACTTGTTTGATGATGTCAAATAGAATGGTGGAATGGTGTTAATCATCACAATTCATGCCTTATAGACCATCTGCAAAGACAGGCCTTTCCCCCAGACTCAGACAAAATGATTGTCAAATGGGGAGATTGAAAGTTTTAAAATTTAGTTTCTATTTTGGCATGTTTGGGGTTTTGTTTTGTTTTATTTTGTTTGATATAATAATAAAGTCCAGGACATACCAAAGTTGTCATCTGCTGAATGTATAAATGGTCTCAAGTTCCCTCGTGTCTCCTTCACAAAATACTCAATGACACTGAAAAGGTTTGGGAGTGTTACCTGTGTAAAAGAAAGTGAGAGATGACTCAGTGCTTGGGTAAGGATAAACAAGAGATACTCCCCTGCAGTGGAGTGGGGTTTGCTACCTTTCCCCTACCTCCCAAAAGTCAGGTCAGGACCACATCATAATTCAATGACTTGCTGAATGACTATAGTTTTCTTACCCATGTCTGTTTTCTCCTTTTTTAAGGACTATGAGACCATTCTCTGGTGAGTTGTTCTCTTTGCATTTGCTATAGTCTCTTGAACAATACATATTTAGGTACTATGCCTTCCCTCAGTTAAAACATAGAAATCACTTAATGTAGGCCAAATTCTCCCGTCCTGAAACTAGAACTTAGACAAACAATAAAAAGCAAAAACACCTGACAACTCTATAAGCAAATATTTTCTAGTCCATAAGATTTGCTACCCTGAAAACTATTTATAATAAGAACCTTCTATAGGTTGATAATAGAATTTAAGCATTTTAATACCTCATAAATCAATACTTTTGTACAAGTGAAATCTGGTTAGACCTGAATATCCCAAATAATCTGAAGTCAAATAACTCAGTAAAATGCAAGCTGGTTGAAAGCAGGGTTAGAAAAAAAAACAAAAAAAAAACAAAAAAAAAAAAAAACGAAAGCAGGGTTAGGAGGAATTGGAAAAGTAAAAGAACCATCCTTCTGTGGACCCTAGAGGCTAACGACAAGAGTCCAGTCCTACACTTACAAGGTGCAGTAATCACACTGGTCCTCCTGGAACCGCCTCTGCCCATTTCGTCTAATAGATGCTCCTTCAGCAATTGAATCCTCTGCCTCCTTTATTAAAACTTTGTTTTCAAAGATCAACTGGTGCTAGGTCTGGTTGGCTTCTTCCAGAGGCAAGGAGATCTTGAGTTTAAGATGGGCTGAGATGTAGCTGGATCCATAAATGTGAATCTGAGAAGTTCTGGAGGCCTTCTCATCTAAAGTGAGCTGTATGGATCAGTGTCTTCTAAGATTTACAGGCAAAACAGGAGGAATTCTACCACACAGTCCCATTTTGCTATAAGATGTGCCCAGAGATGCAGAGGAAGGTATTTAATAAAAACACTTTTTTTCCCTGAAACGATTATATGAGTAATTGTTTGCCAAGAGAGTAAAGGGAGAACGGCTGTTAGAAGCAAACCATCAGCTAGTCAGTCTGGCTGCCTGTTCTTGGTGTCTCTTCTCACCCTTCCTCTCTGAGATAGGCTTATCTACCTCCAGGTGCTTATCTCCCTTTTTAGCATCTCTGTGTCTGCTCCTCGGGATAACTTCTGATTTCGCACTTTTTACTGGATTCTCTACAGGTTGATTCGGAAGGCAACCTGAGAAAGGCTATCAACAACAAAGCAATGGCTACGTACAGGTTTTTCCAGCTCGATGGTGTAGTTGTTTCCAGTACGCATCACTTTGAAGTGCTTGATTCTTGGCATTCTGAAAGGAAATACATGGTTGGCCCACTTTTGATTATACAGTTGCATTGATGCAATTAATATAAAATGTGCCCTGGCTGGTTAACCTGTCCATCTACAACTATAGTTTAGGGTACAGAATCCTGTGGTACATCTCTTTGGAGCACATGGTAATCCATGAGGAAACAGGAAATCTGAGTCACTATGTTAGTAAATGAGAAAAGAACCGACAAAAATAAAACACTAAAACTCAGTCAGTGACCTATACAGTAGAGCTATAAAATCTTATGGAAGAGGAGGGGTAGAATTCAGTGGTTCAATACTTGTATAAGGTATACCACTCCCTACATTTGGAGACAAAACTAAGCAAACAAACAAAAAATAAAACATCAACCAAATCCCAGAGGAATACAAAATAAATCTTATGTGGGTACATGTAGGTCCCACATAAGATTTATATCCTTTCTGTGAAAGAGAAATCAAAGGAATTATTGAAAGCAAGAAGTTTTGTATTCTGCCTCATCACCAATTCCAGCAGACAGCCTTCTACACCTGTGCTAGGTGTTCACATGCTACCCTCGATTGATACTAACTTTGCTATCATAAAGACAGGAAACATGGTAAGTGCTATGTAACGAGGTGGGAATATAAAGACCGCAGGAGTATCTTCTGGTCTTCCTCTTTAGTTTTATAACACACCACATTGCTAACACCCCAAATAGTAAGATTTTATTATGAACCGTTTCAGAACAAGAAATCACATTGTGCTCAGCACTGTAATTTCAACATTATAAACACAGAATTTATAAAGCCAATTGAACAATATTAGGAGCTCATCTCAAAATGCTATCTGTTGTAAACTAAGAATCTCTGATGCCAACAGAAGTCAAGAGTCCATGGTAGTTAGTGTGGGATAGTAGTGTGATTGTCTTGAGCTCATTTGGTTCATATAGCAATTGTGTTTAACCTAAACTTTTTCTAATGGTGAGGAGTTGACAGCATGTCTTATGGTGTCATTTATCTGAATGGCAAACTGATTCAGTATCTGCCTTATGTTCAGGAGCTAAGAGAAAGACTGGTAGGGAGAGAATCTTTAGACAGAGGATGTCTTACATGTGCCTGTTCAAGATACTTGACTTTCATCTTATCTTAACCCCAATCAAGACACCATCTTTGCAATCAGACAGTCACTGTTAAAACTCTTAAGTTTCTATTAGAATTCCTGTGTCCTGACAGTAAATGACAGTAAATGGGAGACTGATAGGACAGTTGGCTTAAGTTCTGTTTCTATCATATGTGCTCTCTAAACCTCCCCCAACTGTGTGTGTATGTATATGTGAATGTGTGTGTTGTGTAATTCTGTGTGTTTTGTGAGTACGTGTGTCTGGGTGTGTGAGTGTAGGTGAATGATTATGTGTGTGTGTTTTCAGTCTATATAATGGAGGTGATAAAGGTAATACTTGCAAAAGCCACTAGTAAAGTCCTTGACTTATTTAAGCACTCACTAAATTATAACTATTTTATCTACATTTATCTACATAGGTGTTCATCTACATATGTAGATAATATTTATTGTTGTTTGTCCTATTTGTAAAGTCCTATTTGTAAAGCATGGAAAATACTATACATCTCAGTTTTTCTTTTGTGCCTGGAGGAAATGTCTGTAGCACTCAGCACAAGGCACACAAGGATTTCATATAATGGGACGATGGCTGGGAACAGTCCTCACATCATCTCATCAGTTCATGGGAAGCTGTGAGATGAATGCAGACAGAGGTCCACAGAAGCTCTAGAACATCTGAGTAATGGGGTTATATTTCCAAGTCCGAGCTGATGTAGAGAAACAGTGGCTCAGAAGTCTCAAAGGCTTTGTCTCTCTGTTTAGACCATACTTTTCTTCCAATTTTTGTTTTGTTTTGTCTTAGGAAGGAAAAAACAAAATGGATAAAATTTGCTGTTTAAAGTGTTCTGGTGCCAGGCGTGGTGGCGCACGCCTTTAATCCCAGTACTCGGGAGGCAGAGGCAGGAAGATTTCTGAATTTGAGGCCAGCCTGGTCTACAGAGTGAGTTCCAGGACAGCCAGGGCTATACAGAGAAACCCTGTCTCAAAAAAACAAAAACAAAAAAAGAAAGAAAGAAAAGAAAGTGTTCTGGTTATGATATCAAAAATAGAGTCATATGAAATGTAGTAGCATGAACCTGTGATGCTAGCATGTAAAAGCGGCTCAGCCAGGAGAAGTACAAGCCTACCTAGGCTGTGACAGAAAATGAGAAGCTAGTTTTAAAGAAGAAAAAACAAAAAACAAAACTGTGACCTTCAGTGTGGTACTAGATATTTGCAAAAGGATGGATCTGTGGTAAGGATTTTCGCCTGCCTCCTTAGTGACGAATTAGGTGCCTATAATGCTAGCATGACTCCTAGTCAGAACAACTTCAAGGGGGAAAATGTATGAAGTTTGTAAAAACAGCTGTGTGTCTTAAGAGTTCACGTGCCACTTCCCTGGGTAAAGACAGATGATGCTCTGCTCGGAGAGAGGAATCATCTGATAGTTTGGCACTGGCAACCTTTGTTTACTCCTGAGAACAGCCTTCCTGCAGCTGATCTGTAAACACAGGAGGGGAAAAACAAAACAAAACAAAACTACTTTCAAGTTTTGCTGTGTAAACCAGTTTGTTCTTTCCAGCTTGTGTTTACCGGACTCACTGAGCAACGTGCATGGCTGAGCACTTCTCCTAGACACTCCCTGAAAGAAAAAGGAACTTGTTTTGTGGCAAACACAGGTGCTTCTTAATAGTACAGATGCCTGCCAAAAACTTTACATTAAACTCAACTCTACCAGCAAGGACCAGTTCTAATATCACCTCATAGTGCTATCTCTAAAAATCAAGTGACATGTTAAGTAGAAGATACCAAACCCTGAGACCGGGGCTGAATTCCATGCTTTGTAGCTCCTATTAAAGAGCTGACACGGGGGCTGGTGAGATGGCTCAGTGAGTAAGAGCACCCAAC
>NC_034602.1:75380988-75404398 GCF_900095145.1 Mus pahari | reverse complement strand
TCTCTCTCTCTCTCTCTCTCTCTCTCTCTCTCTCTCTCTCTCTCTCTCTCTCATGAGTTCTGCAGATTTAACTTAGGTTCTCACACTTACAACGTAAGTACCTCCTGACTGAGCAAGCTCTTCTGCCTTGACACTTGACAAAGTATTATCTTCTTTATCAAAGGACACCCATTTTACCAATAATTAATAATTAATATTAATATAAACTTTATATAATAAAGGAAGATGCTCTTCAGTGGGCCTTTTTGTAGGTAAAGTATGCAGACACAATGGCCTCTTTCTGTTTCCTGAACAAGAGGGGTGTTTGCTTCTGGGGATGTACACTTGCTGCCTGGGATGTGCCCCACCCCCACCTCCACCCCACCCCCGTAGCACTGGTGTGGTTTGATTCCCTCTCTTCTTTGAGTCTCTGCTTAAATGTCCACTAACTTCACACTTCACACTGCACATGAAGACAATAGCCATCACAGGTCTGCTCACTTTGCCACCACTAAGGAGAGAGCTTTGCTTATGTTACACTGCTTCTCATTCTTGTGTTAATATTTGCAGCCCTAAGAGAATGCACAGCAGGTAATGACCTGCGTGCCTGCTCTTTACAATAAATACGATAGCCAAACTAAATTGAACATACTCTATCTCCTGCCGGATAGTGATGGAGTAGTTTTTGCTGTCACTACCAGGCCTCAGGATCATATTTCCCCAAGAAGGGTTCTTTTCCAACATCGCAGTTGCTTCTTTCCGGGAAACTGCATAAAAACATCTACAAGTATGAGATGAAAAGAAAAAAAATATTTAAAAAAAAAACCTGACGAAGATAATTTCTTGAAAATAATGCTACCAAAATAACTTGAGAGCTACAATGTTTATCTTTTAAACATAGAGAACATGAAAAGCAATCCACTTTAGTCATCATAACCATTGAAAACTTATGACAACTAATAGCATAGCCCCGGTTTCAACCCATAACAGATCTTAGATTGATTTGTTGGTGGTTTCCTTGTGGGACTCCAAAATGTCCTAAGGCTCTCTTTGGGGCTCTGTTTTTCTAGTTTATCTCTTTGTTTTGAGATGGGTCTGGAACTCATCATATAGACTATGCTGGATTTGAAGCTAGAAGCCACGCCAGCCAAGTGATGCTCTGTTTTAAACACCTGACAGTAAGACTATGTCGGAACTGACTCTGTTTGGTATAAGTTGTTGTTTGTCGGGTTTTGTTTCTTCATTTGATATTTTGAGATTAAGTATCTTTGTATAGCCATATAGGCCCGATTGTATAGCTGTGTAGATAGAACTCGGTCTTAAGACCAAACCGGCCTTGAAATCAGAGACCTACCTGCTTGTGCCTATGCCTCCCAAGTGCTGGGATTAAAGGAATGCTTCCTTTATAACTTGTGTTAAAATGGCACCCATAGTGTTTTTAGACAGAAAATTAAGGAATTAAAACTTCCTGTTTATAATACATGTTATATTCAGTGAAATGTAATCATCATAGAAAAATTTGACAGAGTATATAATATATCCTAAGTGTTATTGGCAACTATCTTTGAATGTAGCGACAAGAATTAATTCTAATCTTCTCTTTATTTATCTGCAATAGATATATTATTTTCTTCTTGTATTGGGACAAAAGAAAAAGAAACAGTTCATGTGACTTTTAATTTATGAATTGATCCCCTGTCTAGTTTGAGCTGGCAGCATTGATTAGCAGGTTCCAGTGGCTTTAATACAGTGGACTAGGCATCAGAACATAATGTCATGAAGGAACCAGCACATGTTTTTAATGGTAAGAGCATCAAGATCCCCAAAGGAGAAGGCCCATAATATGTTCCTCAAGAAAGAAGACATATGAAGGATGCTTCAGAATCCAGCTGCCGTCCTAGTACTTTTTTAAAAAATGCTTTAAAAAATAGCACAAGGCTTTTCTCAGAAGGTAAGTTCAATGCTCACTGATCAATCAACTGAACACAATATTCTAAGAATTTAAAAATATTTGGTATACATGATGATAAATCATCCCGTTATAGAGTCTCACATATCTATGCCATTTCCTTCCTTCTTCATAGCAACTTTAATTTAGGTTTGAGCTCCGGAAGGAGATCTATTTAGTCTACATGTGTGGGTGGAAGGGGATTTCCTCTGTGGTAAGAATTAGTTCAAATGTGCATGTCGTTGATCATGACATAAGAGAGGAAGTATGGCAGGAGCTCACAATTGATCCCAAAGATATTTAGCACCCCTGCTGCAACAAGTTCAAGTAGGTAGTGCTATCTGGTAACTAGCAATTAGTCTTAACCGAATGAATAAACAAGTCAGTTATGCACTTACTCGGGCAGTGGGTTCAGTACATCTGCATAGTCTTGTACTGGCTCCTTCTCTTTCTCCGGAGGCATAAGTGGCAGCTGGTCTGTCTCAACCCTTCTTTTCTTTTCTCTCTCTAAGACTTCGTGCAGTCTAATCACTTGCCCAGGTAGAAGTGACACGTGTTGAGGAACTGTCAACTGAAACCAGTTAAAACAGAAGCCAAACTAAAGCTGCAACCAAATAGCATACTGGCTTTAGTAGAGAGGAGCTTGTTGGCCACAAGGAGTTGTAGTGACTGAGTGTCTATCCATTGTCAGAGACAAATGGACAGAACAGTAAGTAGAAGATTCCAGTCGAACTTGGGCATGACAGGACTGCTCTCATATCAACTAGAACCTGCACAGAGTTTTGCTTGGTTGGTTGGTGGGCTGGTTGGTTGGTGGGCTGGTTGGTTGGTGAGCTGGTTGTTTGGTGGGCTGGTTGTTTGGTGGACTGGAAGGTTGGTGGACTGGATGGTTGGTTGACTGGTTGGTTCGTTAGCTGGTTGGCTTGTTAGATGGATGTTTGGTTGTTTTAGTTAGGTTATTTTGTTTTGTTTTGTTTTGTATGTTTTCTTTCTACACCGTCCCTCTATGTGGTCCTGGCTGTCCTAGAACTCACTCTGTACATCAGATTGGTAATCAAACTCACAGAGATTTACCAAGTGCTGGGATTAAAGGCGTGTTACCACCATGTCTAGTGGAGATCATAGTTGATCTGGTCTCACGGCAAAGTAAACATACTTTTTACTGTGAGCTAAGTAGCAACCAATCTCTCAATTTTCTTCTTTCCTTCTTTCTTTCTTTCTTTCTTTCTTTCTTTCTTTCTTTCTTTCTTTCTTTCTTTCTTTCTTTCTTTCTTTCTTTCTTTCTTTCAAGACAGGGTCTCTCTGTGTAGCCCTGGCTGTTCTGCTCTGTAGACCAGGTATTTGCTACCAACACGCAGCTAATCTCTCATTTCTCATTCTGAACTCACAGACCTTTGCAATAACCAAGAGGTTTAGGATCTTCAGGAGATACCTTATTCTCCTACAAGTTAACTTGGAAAAGCCCCACATTATTATGACAACGTAGGTTTGAGGTGAGCATAGGGTCAGCAGGTTTACACTGCTGGAGGTTCACTCCGTTTCTAGCCATCCATTCATATTTAAACATGTTGATACTTCTCTTCATGTTAGTTTTGTTGTTTTCTAGAAACGTGTTTTGAATTCCATTATCCATGTAAAGTCTTGTGAATTGCATTCATATCTCAAAATTTAGTTGGGAACATCCTGTGATTTCTGGGGAAGTATGGTACAACATTTTTCTAACTGTGACGTTAGCTAGCTAGTCAGTATTTGGGGGCAGCCATGTCTGATTTATAATTTGGCCACCAGAGGAGGATGAGCACTCATCAGGTGACATACAAGAGAATCTGTGAGAGTAGAAAACTTCATTTTCAACGTAGCTAATCTCTCTCTGTGTCTCTCTGTCTCTGTCTCTGTGTGTGTGTGTGTGTGTGTGTGTGTGTGTGTGCGCGTGTCCAGTTCCATGCTTAGTTACTATTTCATTAATTTCTACTGTGCGTATTCATTGTTAAGACTCAAAACTCTTGGGACTCAGGAATGAGGAATGTCAAGTAAAGCAAAGAGGCAGCCTGTGCTCCCTGGGCTCCTCTGCCAAAGGCCTAAGAATATTACGGTAGTTGCTTCCCTTGATACTACCTTTTCTAGCAGTGTGGTTTTGATTGAGTCACCCGAACGTGTCCTAGTAAATTGCTCTCACACCCAGTCTAGTTCCTCATTATGCTCTCCTGGAGCAATAGTCAGAAAAGTAGAACATTTACAAATGATGTAGTCACACACAGCAAGCTGATGCTGTGTCCTAAACATGTATCAAGCAGAAAAATCATAGATGAAGTAGATCTCCCTCAACCCTTGTTCACCAATATTACTTCAGAACAGTTATCACGAGGTGAAGTGGGCTGTGTTTAGTAACATTAGCATTCTTAACCCACCAGATATAATGAGATAAAAAATTATGACTTTCAGAAGTAAAAGCATGGATTTCTATCTACCCTTCTAGTTTCTACATCCCTGCCACTTTAATGTACAGTGGCAGTAGGTGTTAGCAACTATTTTACAACTAGATGATGAATCAGCAGACATTAATGATCTTCTGCTGGATGTGGTGACTCACAGTGGTAACCTTATCACCTGGGAGGTCGAGACAGGGGAATCACAAGTTTGTGACCACCATGGGCTATTGACATCTTGTCTCAGCAAAAGAAACGGATGGCCCCCTTACCTCTGTTACTGTAAGAATGAAGCCCCTCCATTCTTCCCCACTTTCTGTGTTTTCTGTCTAGAGATGAAAACAAACATAAAGCAGAAAATGCATAATTAATGGATGATCTGTACTAACTTTGAATAACAAGAATTTCACAGGATTATTTTCTGACAAGTAGGTTCGCTTTAAAAGGCTGGCAAGATTGCAAGTCAGAGAGGTGGCTCTGTGGGTAAAGCAGTTGTCATATGTTGAACCTCTGGAACCAAATCAAATGCCAGGTGCATGTGTCAGCTTAACTGTTATCCATGCACCTAGGAGGTGAAGACAGAGGATCTCTAGAGTAAGCTAGCTGGCTACACTGGTCAAATTGGAAGCCATGAGGTCCATGCAAAAGGTGTTGCTGCTATATATAAGACGGAGGGTGAGTGAGAAAAAAAAATCTACACATAAGCACACATACAAGTGCACCTACACATACCTGTACACCCATCCACATCCAAATATCCATGCATACGTGCACACGTATCACACACACATACATGCAAAAAGAGAGAAAAAAACTAGCAAGATTGACAAAAACGCATATTCTTCTGTTCAGGAACTTTGTTAAATAAGATCATTTGAAAAATTTGAACTGCATACAATCAGCTGCAAGGACAAATACTTCATTTTCCTTTTTGCTTAGAATTAACATATTTATTATAAAATATTCCAGTCCCGTTTTCTTTTATAGGCAAGCAAAAATATAAATATCCGGGGGTAGTGGGGTTGCTTGGTGAGTAAAGCACTTGTTGCACAAGTGTCAAGACCTGAATCCAAGCCTCAGAAAGTCACAGAGTTGGACACATTGAGACATGTAATTCTAGTGTGCCTCTGGCAAAATGGGAGGTAGTGAGAGGGGAAAGTTTGGAAGCCACTTCCAGCTACCTCACGTTCTTAGAGTCAAACAGCGAAGTGACTCACCCAGAGTGCGTCTCATTATGCATTCCACAGGCATTGCCTGCTGAATCGCCTTGAAGAAAGGTAGGTGGCCATTGTTTGCTAGGTTTCTGCAGTGAGGTCCTGAATGATCCTCACTAGAAATAAAAATGGAGCTATCTGTGCTAGAGTTCCACATCACTAAACCAAAACCAGATGGTATCTTGCCTTCTTAAGAATCAGTTTAAAAAAAAACAAAACAAAACAAAACAAAACCATAACAACCACATTTCCCATACAGATCAACTTCAGTTTGTTCCCTGTGTCCAAAAAAATAGCCTGAAGTAACCTAATGACAATTATTTTCCTATCATTTGTCTTCTTATTTTTGTCTACCATGGAAGCTTTTGAAATGAGCAACTAACTTTACTACAGGTTTTTAATTTGTTTTAGTTTCCCTTGTCTGTAAAATTAATTTCTTCTTTTCAACTAATTGGAGTATTTTATTCTATAGGATAAGACACATCTTGTTCTTTAGTAGTCTATAAAACTAATTAAGATCTTTATATGATGTCATTTTATCCTCTGACAATCTTCAAGGTAACTTAGTAAGAGGTGTTTTTATTATCCTTTTGTGAATCCGTGCAATTAAAAGATATGTATTGTTAAGTGTAGATCTTGGGAACAAAACAAAACTCCTCATTCTTGAAATATAGCAAGGAAGAATAAATAGTCGATGTAATAGTAATTTTGATTTTGTTGGAAAGAAACAAATAGGAAAAATAAAATGTAGAGCAGAGTAAGACAAACTGGTAATGTAATGAAAGGGAGGGTCTTAGTCACTGCTCTATTGCTGTGAAGAGACACCATGACCAAGGCAACTCTTACAAAGGAGAGCATTTGACTGGGGGCTCGCTTACAGGGTTAGAGGGTTAGTCCATGGTCATCATGGCAGGCAAACAGACCTGGTGCTGGAGCAGGAGCTGAGAGCTTCACACCTTGATCCACGTGCAACAGGCACAGATAGCAAGAAAGGCATGGGTACTGGCCCTGGTGTGGACTTTCAAAGCTTCCAAAGCCCACCCTCAATGATGCACAAGGCCACACCTCCTCATCCTTCTAATCCTTCTCAAGCAGTTCACCAACTGGGAACCAGGCTTTCAAACATGAAGAGCCTAAGGGGTCATTCTCATACAGACCACAACAGCAGGCTAGGTGGACCAGGTTACAATTTTGATGAAGTGTTCTAGGTGGGTCATGGAGAGTGCCTTATATTTGAGCAAAGACTTATTTCTAATTCAAGAAACAAATGAGCAAAGAGGTTGGCTGACTTGCCTGTGATACACGGCTTCTGCATAAAGTTGCAAAGTTTGACCTCTACACTACAAAATTTGACCTCTACAGCTCTTCAAGCCAGCCATCAACTTCCTAGGAACGTCTCCAATATTATCTTTACCAATTCCAAGCTGTTCTCTGTGTTATGACTGTTGTTGTTGGGGGATTTTTCTTAGCTCACTATGCCAATTCAGGGACAACCTTGAAAAACACCAGGTAAGGCATTTGACTTTGTCAGAGGATAGAAGTCTAAGGTTTCCTGTGCTTATAGACTAAACAATTGTGTGTGTTCTTCTAAACTGTAACTCAGAACACTAAAATCCTTGGCAAAAAAAACCACAACAAAATGATAGCTAAGTGTTAAGACTCGGCCCCTCTTCTTCATTCCAGCTATGGGATGTTAAAAGGTAAAAACAATATACAGACTTTGCTCTCTATGAGTACCTATTTCCCTTCACTCACCTTTACATGCACTTCTTCTTTGGGCAAAACAAGAGTGAATTTTGCACAATTCTTTTCAGTTGAATGTTGGCCAGTAAGGCATATGAGGTCTATTATATCTAACTTGCCAACATACTGCAAAGATAAAGGAAAATATTGTTAAATTACTTCCTGGGTAAGATACATTTGTTCTAACATGAAAGAAAAATCATAGTTTTTAAGTGTATTTACATAAGAACTTGGTTTATTCCATACCAGAAAGTATGTAAAACTGCATTTTGGGGCGGTGTACTGACTTTGACCCATACAAATTTGCAAAAGTCATACTAAATATTTGAGAACTTTGCAGTTGGTTACCATAGCTATTATTAAAATTTAATTATATTAACATATCAGTAAATGAAATCTTTTATTAACATAAGATGAATAATATGGTCAAAATTCAAATTTCATTAGTTTCTAATTATATTGCAGTAGTTTACTGTCTATAATGTCCATATCATTTCCATCGTTGTTCTCTGTGGCATTAATACTGTGCAGCAGTGCTGCTGTGCATTTCTTCACACGGCATGCTCAGTACAGTCACAGTGATAGGTTGAATCAATCATGGCGGAGGTGTTCACACTCTGGAAACTGGAAAACCACTTACAAATGAGTGTAATGTATTAGCGTGGTGCTTGTCCCAGAGGCAGCCCTTCTTCTAATAAATGCTCTGGCTATGTCTATATTAATCTCAATGAGTTCTGCTGTAACAAACAGAGCCTGATACACCAAGTACAGAAGAGGAGTGGAAGCTTCTGTTTTTAACTGTAGGTTGGAAAGAGCCTGAAAGGTCATCTGTCCAACCCAGCTGATTGGATATGCTCTCCATGCTGACCTCAAGCCTTGTTGAACATCTGCAATAACACTGAAGTCACACTGCTGAAGCAGCCCTACTAAGTGTTCTGTGCTTTGAGCCGAAGTCTTCCTCTAGCTACTTCTCATCCACTGGTCCTGACTTCTTTCCTCTGGAATAACACTAAACAAATTCAATGACCTTTCCACATGAAGCTCTCTAAGCCTTTTAGACATGTAAAAACAGCTTTATATTGTTCCCTTCTGTAGACCACACAAATAGACCAGCTCTCAGCTGGTCTATTCTGGTGTTTTCTTCTGAGACTATCCCCCAGAAAACTTCCCCAAGTGTTTTTCATCCTCTTTAACAACATTGGTAGGTGGACAACTGTAGAGCCTTTTGTTGTGGCCTCTTTGTGGCACTGTGCCTAAAAATACAGGCTCTAAGGCCATACCTGGTGATAGCATCTTGTACAATTTCTTTCATGTATATGTATAAAAATGTTTTCAGAGGAAAATGTGTATTCAGTTCTTCACTAACACAAATTATGCAAGTCTTCTCCCCACATCTTGCACCTTTGGGGAAATCATCAGGGTTAGCACATCTAGAACACAGTGAGGAAAGCTTGTCCTCAGAAAACCGACCTTGGTGATGACGGTATCAACCCTGCCAGGTTTGTGTGATCATCCACAATTTCTTAATCCTTAAATTTGACAGTTTTCATGTATAAGAAGGGGTTAAGTAGTTATTAATACCACCAAGTGAGAATAAGACCACTACCACAATTTCTTAGCCAAATTTGATGCAAACTTTATTAAATACTGGCCAGGTCCATACCCAGATTCCAGCGTATGATGCAGAATTACATCAGTCAGGAACTTATAAAGGCAAAACTCCCAAGGCCACATACTTCCTGCCTTTGTCCAGTCATCCTAGCGTCCTTTCTACATCCCAGCATGCATCCTAGCATACCTTCTGCCTAGGTGTGAACAAGCACATCCTGTGCAGTCGGGGCAAGCAAACTGGTTAACAGAACTGGAAAACATATGGCTTATTATTTTTCGTGAAAACAGCCCTCAACATTGCAGGAAGTTATTTGCCCTTGGGTAAGTGAGGCTTACAGGTTAGAGGTATTTTGTCTTAAAGATCTCTTAAGTGCAGTAATTTAAACTTACAATATAACTTAGGATGTCTAATGGCTCAGAGCCTCCTGAGGGTAGAAGGAGATTGTATGAGCTGAGCTGGGGCTATTTAATGTCATGATTAAGGAGCCTCCTTTCACAGACCTGCCATTTCTGACCGCAACTTAATCTAGGAATTAGCCATCCCACAGTGCCCGGTGGTGTGCATGCTTGCAATCTCAGCACCCAGGAGACTGAGACAGAAAGATGGTTTAGTGCCCTATGTAGCTGTTCCTTCAATCAAATGTCATGCTTAACCCTTAAATATGAGCTCTCCCACTCTTTCCTCTCATGTCTCATGTGGCAATATGACATTATTTTTAGCCTGAGAGCTAAGTGTGTGACTTCTCTATATTCTACCCACTGTTTTACATATTTCTAATGACGTTATTAAACGTTCTTCAAATTGCCTAATTTGAGATGTCATCTGTTTTCTGCTGTGTCCCTTTTTATGAAATGACTCATAGAGAGGTTAGGTTATTATCTCGATATCCCAGTTACCAATAGCAGGGCTAGCACTGAAAAACTAGGCAAGCTTTCTGGGCGTACCAAGCTGGACTCCCCTTGAAATGTTCTAAGTGAAGCTAGTTACTGTGAATCACACAAGGTTTGGGCCAGGATCTCTGCTTTCTTGACATCACTGGAAAGTTGCAGTACACTATTTAAAACAAGCGAACTCTTTAAAGGATTAATTAAATAATCACTTCCTCCTCTTCCTCCTCCTCCTCCTCCTCCTCCTCCTTCCCCTTTAGCTCTTAGAAGTCTACTTCTAGAGGATATGTTTTTGTCTGGGAAAATTAAATTGTGGCATCGTATGTCCCAGCGCTATAGGAATCATCTCGTTCCTCTCAGATTGCAATTACATTCTATAACATAACAGCACTCCACAGTTACAAGAAATGGAAGCTATCATTCTGCATTTAGCAGGTTATAGCGAGGAGGTATCTAAGATTTCTACTTCTGAAGTAATTCTTTATTAACTAGGCCAGGAAGAAAATAACAGAAAGTTAAAAACATGAACTAATACCCTCTGTGCTGTCCAGGGACTTGATAGGCCCCCCAGATTTATATGTTTGAATACCTTCATTTGGGGATGATAGAAAAAGGGGTTAATGAGTTATATGCCAAGGGCCTGCTGAAAGCCTGAACTAGGTGGCCATGTCAGGCTCTACTTACGATTGTACTTTTTTTGTCAGTGTAAAAGAACAGTGTGGTCCCTCTCAGCTCTGTCCAATAGTGTTTGTACTCCTGGGGAAAAGAAATCATAAACACCATTTCACAAAGACATATTCAACTTTTTTTTTTACTTTCTGTTTTATCTTTTGCAATTGTATGGTATAAATTTATTCTTTATCTTTCACATTTTGCCTAAACATTATATATTTTATTTGTATATGTATGTGCTCCTGTGTAACCAAGGAGGCCAGAAGAGTTGAATCACTGGGAACTGCAGTTACGAGAGGTTGTGAACTGCCTGATGTGGGTGCTGGAAAGTGCTCTTAATCACTGAGCCATTTACACACACACACACACACACACACACACACACACACACACTTACCCCTTTTTTCTCCCTCCCTCCCTCCCTCCCTCCCTCCCTCCCTCTCTTCCTCCCTTCCTTCCTCTCTTTCTTTTCTTGTTCTTTTTTAAGTTTTGGAGACAGTATCTTAATAAATAACCCTGGTTGGTCTGAAACTGGCTGTGTAGATCATGTTGGTCTTGAACTCGCAGAGATCTTCCTGTCTCTGCTTCCCAAGTGCTGGGATTAATGGTGCATACCAGTGCACCTGGTTATTCATTGAATTTTCCCTTAATTTCTTTGAATTGCCATACATTTAATCATATGACATTCTTAAATGAAGTTCACCCGCGTTTTAATGGCTTTACTTTGCAGTTAATTAGAAAAATTGATACATTTACTTTATATGTATGAGTATCTTTCCTGCATGTACTTGATCAGCAGCAACACATGTGTGTCTGGTTTCCCTGGTAACCAGAAGAGAGCATTGAATCCCCTAGAACTGGCATTGAAGACAGTTGTGAGACACTATAGAGGTGCTGAGAACTGAACCAGGTCCTCTGGCAAAGCAACCAATCCTCTTAACCACTGACACCCCCCCCCTTTTTTTTTTAAGCCCTGCAGTTAATTCTTGGGTAAATCCTTTTCAAACTTATCTTAGTATATAATGTTTGACTTGTTCTTAACTAGATCATTTCTGGAACTCTTCTTGTTAACTTTAAACTATTTATTCAACGTTAGTGGAAGCTCGCGTGAGTGACAGGGCCGTATCAGAGATCGTACATATCTGCTCTCTATGGGAGACGACGGAAGGACTGAGCAAATATGTGAGGTTAACATGCTTAGCAGGGGACATCTTGCTTAGATTGGTTTCCTTAAATACTATTTATTACTGACTTAGACTAAGGAGATAGATAAATTGATAATAAAAATAATTTAATAGTTGAAGTTTAAAGAACACATTTCATTCAATAAGTAAATGTTTAATTATTAATAGGATCACATTTCCATGAGTTCTTTACAAAACATGTTTTAAATTTAAAATTTTTTTTAAATAACCTGGTTAGACAGACTCCCATTTCACTTGGTCCAAGCTTCATTTATTATTATTATTATTATTATTATTATTATTATTATTATTATTATTTTGAGACAGGGTCTCACTATGTAGCTCTGGCTCTTCTAGAACTCACTATGTAAACCAGGCTTCAGGCTAGCCTTGAACTCACAGAGGTCTACCTTTCCATGTGTCCTGTCTGCTGGTATTAAAAGTGTGTATCTTTACATCCCTCCCAGGCTTCATTAATACACTTTATGAACATCAACAGAAATGGACTGGGAGTTGTACAGTGATTATGAATGCTTACTGACTGGGTGGTGGTGACAGCCAAGGTGGCGGCTCACACCTTTAATCCCAGAGCTCAGGAGGCAGAGGTAGGTGGATGTCTGAGTTCAAGGCCAGTTTGCACCTCAGAGCAAGTTCCAGGACAGTCAGAGCTACACAAAGAAACCTTGCCTTGAAAATAAAAAACAACAACAACAATCAAAAGCAAAATGAAGGAAGGAAGGAAGGGAGGGAAGGAGGGAGGGAAGGAGGGAGGGAGGAAGAAAAGAAGGGTGTAAGGATGCAAACAACCCAGCTTACTGTTCTTCCAGAAGACATGATCCAGTTCCCAATATCCATGATGGACATACCCCCCCCAACACACAAATATATATATATATATATATAATTAAAAGTAAAACTAAAAAACAAAACACTTAAACATTTTCTAAAAGAGAGTGAAGCCCAATGTGTAAGCATACTTGTTTCATTTTTAGTGTGTGTGTGTATGCACGCTTGTGCGCAAGTGCCTAATGAATTTATATTCACTTTGTGTGTGTGCAAGAGCCCACAGTGGCAAGAAGAGGGTCTGATCCCCTGGATCTGGAGTTAAAGGTGGTTGTGAGCAAACATGTAGGTGCTAGGAACTGATCCCAGGTCCTCTGTAGAGCACTAAATGGTCCTAACCACTGAACCATCTCTCCATCCTTAATAAGCATATTATTAATATAAATTTCTTCCTGTGCTATATTTATCTAAGCATGTTACATAGCCTAGTCAAAATTAAAAAGATGTAAAAGTAGATTCACCTTATGGTGAAAAAAATAGAAGTTATACTTCAGTGGTATGTGCATATGGTCAAGTTTAAATCAAATGTTAATATTACTGCATTTATCTTCCCCAAGTACAGAGTTGGGACTTGGGAAGAGGTATCCTTGCCCATGGTAGGTGGTCTTTCCACTTGTCAACTCATTACTGAGAGCTGACTACAACATGTAATAGGCCTATAGGGGCAATTGTAGGCTCCCACTCCAGTCAATGCATAGCTGAAGAGCTGACTGCGACATGTAATAGAGCTGTGAATGCAACTATTGGGTCAGTCAAAAGATCCTTCCTGAAGGACAGTTACAAAACTGAGCAAAGAGGTTCCTGAAATCTAAAGGTTCCATGAGTCCCGGTGGCCGACTCCTTCAGAAATATCCTTCCTTCTGTTCATAGAAGACACCAAGTTTCTTTTTAACTATGATAGCCCCCTCCTCCACCACCTTTTTGCCCTTTTAGTCACATTCTTAACACTCTTCCATAAAGTCTTCACTAACTGATATGCCAGAATAGCTGATCTCTGAATCGAGTAAGGCTGTATCAAACAGGTGAGGCTTAGCTCAGTCCTTCCTGTCCCCCCTAGTCTTGTCGGCTGGGAGAGCTCTATTTCCCGCCAGGGAGCTGAGAGTCTCTAAGAAGCACAGGCTTGGGTCCTTCAAGCTGAGTCGGCGACCAGCAGTACAGTTATAGAAACGAAGAATGGATCTTTAGTTAGGCAATTCCTGAGACTGTTGGTTTAAAACTTGGGAGAAGTAAAATTACAGTGGAAGATCATAGACATTTAGAGTTTGGGGAAGAGAGGGGACAGCAGCTCGTGGAACATCTTCATATAGTGAGGACTCGGACCAGCAGATGTAAGGGTCCTGGACTGTGAGGTGTCAAGCAGGAGGGATGAGAACTGGAAAAGACAAGACACGAAGACACGAACAGTAGCTGGGACCAGGGAGTCTTGTAAAAGTTGAGCACTTGTGCCAAGCAAGTTTATTAAAAAGTACAGCATCAAATTTACTTTTTACAGGGGGACAATGGCCAGGGTCAGCAGAGAGCTAAGTCGGACAATGTTGGCAAAGAGAACATGCAATACCTCAAATACACAAGCCTTAGCACTGATAACCAAAACCAAGGGGGAGGAGTCAGGTCCACAGAAGCTGCACATTGACTCTTCTGAGGCACTGGCTCCAGCCCTAGACTGAACTTGCCAAGCCTACTCCTGGACAAGGACACAGAACTGAAGTTCCCTTTATTCCTTAATCAAGGCCCCAAAGAAAGTCTTGGTTCAGTCTGGCTCCCTACATAGTGATTGTTTTTGTTATTGTTGTTGTTTTGTTTGTTTGTTTGTCTTTGAGACAGGGTTTCTCTGTGTAGCCTTGGCTGTCCTGGAACTCACTTTATAGACCATGCTGGCCTCGAACTCAGAAATCTGCCTGTCTCTGCCTCCCAAGTGCTGGGATTAAAGGCGTGATTGTTTATTTTGGAAATAGATAGTAGTGATTACTTATTGGTTTGGAATATTGTTAAAACTGTGGGAAGCGGGTGTGGCCGCATGGGCCAAGATGATGCCCTGGCTCATTGCCAAGCCCCGTGATCCCTGCTTGTTTACCAAGAACCTGAACATGCGCACTTGAATGACCATGCGCTGTCTGCCTGACGCATAGCATCATACAGCATGATATTGAGTCACTGGCCTATCAATGCGTGTGTACAGAGCGTGCTGAATGCTGATTGGATGATGAAGAGTGGTAAGAGACGAGTTCAGAGGATGGATGCTGATAAATTGGGCGATCCCCCAGAATAAAGAGGAATCTGTGGAAGCTGCTTGAACCCTGTCTGGGGTTGCGGCAAAAACCACCAAAAAACAATTAATGCTGTGCATACTGTGTGACATTTTAGTAGTAGGAGACAGAGAATACAAATAGAGAATCAAGACTTGCTATTGCTTCAAAGAGTTGTTGGTGATTCGGTATGATCATGATATAAGAACATAGGAGCTGGAACATAGCATACTTTATATGGTCACCGCTTGAACAACAACAAAGGTGTTCATTGCTTTGATATTCACAGCATTGGCAGGTATTTTGCATTTTTCAGTATCCATATCACAGAGAACAGAAGTAGAGAATCCAGACGGTTGCTATTGCTTTCTATAGTTACAGATGGTTATGAGTCACCATGTGGGGGCTGGACATTGACCCTGGATCCTTTGGAAGCACAGCCAGTGCCATCTCCCCATCCCGTGGAATGCTTTTTTAAAAAAAACAAAAACAAAAACAAAAATTGATTTATATTCTCATCTGAGAGAGATGGCAAAGATGGAGTCCTGTTCCGTTTGTTGTCCTCACATCCCTCTTAATCTAAGAATTATATGAAAACTCTAAGGGGGGCTTCCAGGCCCTCGCTGGGCAGTGTTTTTGCCACTCACAATAATAATGCTTGATCTCTCTCAGACATTGCTGCTGGAACAGATTATGACTCTATCCACCCTAGAGAAGAACTTAGAGCTGTAGGTTATCAGCAGTGAGCACCACCCTTAGAAAACATTTGGAAAAATAAAATTGTTAGTGAAGCTAGGTTGAGATTTTTTTTTTACTACTGGCTCTGATGTAAAAAAGTCCTAGAAAACAATTTGAAGTTCAGAAAGGCACACACTCTTCTTTCTTTCTTTCTTTCTTTCTTTCTTTCTTTCTCTCTCTCTCTCTCTCTCTCTCTCATTAGTCCTTCTAAGTTTCCTCAGCATTTCTCTCTCTCTCTCTCTCTCTCTCTCTCTCTCTCTCTCTCTCTCTCTCTTTCTTTCTTTCTTTCTTTTCTGTTCTTTTCTTTTCTTCTTTTTTGTTTTTTGATTTAATAAAGTTTTATTTTCCCGAATGTACAGCTGATTGAACCTGCTCATGCATCTTCACCAGCAGCTAGGTCATCTTCACCCTTTGTGTTTCTGGGGTAAATGACTTGGGCTCTGTGCTTTGAAACCAGCTTGGTAAGTCCTTCACTAAGTAGCTCCTGAAGGGATTCCCTGGCCAAGGAACTGCGAGTCTTCAGTCTCCCAGAGATGGAAGTAATAAGCTTACAGTTGGGAACTTCCTTACAGAGTTTGTCGTATGTAGCTTTGTCAAACAGGACGGAATTGTTCAACTTGTCCCAAACTTTGCCTTTGGACCACTTCATTTTTTTTGGCCTTGTCACCAGATTTATTTACTGGGTCTTTGTCTTTTTTGAGTGACTTCCTGGCATCTTTCTTCTTAGAAAGGCACACTCTTAATAATTAAGCTAGGGACCTTTTATGGGCAGGGGACAAGAACAATGGCAGCGCTGGATGAGGTGACTCTCACTGAGGCTGGATTGGTGATGATCAATTTCTTATACTCATTTTTCCCTCAGCTTCCTGATATGATTTATTAAGAATTGCTGGTGAGGAGATATGCGTTCTGAGAACTTAAGGTAGATATGACTAAATTTTATATGAAAGTTTAGAATTGTGATTCTTCTAAGATTCTTACAGGTTACTTTTAAAGACAAGTAACAAAGCAATTACTCCTTTCTTTGTAACAGCAAATTGCTGCCTTCAAGGAAGAGAAACTGGCTGAGAAAACTACCTTGCTTACTTACATTTTGTTAATCTATTAACAAGTTTCTTAGCTATGAATGTACATGGGTTTTGGGGGAATAATTCTTTTCTTTACCTGTTATTTCTTGGAAAGGTATTGGAGAATACATTGGTTTTTTTTTTTTTCCATAATCATTCACTAGAAAAAAAACCCAAAATGTAATTACATTGTAATTTTGTACTGCTTGAAAGATGTTGCTGGGATATATAAGCTGTAGCAGAAAAAATAGTGTGGGGGCTGGGCCATTGTTCCTTCCATCCATCAACTATGTGTATGTATGTATGTATGTATGTATGTATGTATGTATGTATGTATGTATATATATATGTAAAGCTTCTCTGGGTATGTGTATTGAAGCTTGTTCCATCCACCAATTGGGTGTATATATGTACGCACGTCTATGTGTGAAGTGATTGGAGCCTGCTTGCCTGAGCTTTGCTCTGGCCATTCTATGTGTGAATGTGTATATATCTGTCTATAGGTCTGTGTGTATGTCTGCATGTATGTATATATTTGTGTAATAAAGTTATTGGACTCTGCCTTTTGTTTCATCCCCCCCCCCCGTGTGTGTGTGTGTGTGTGTGTGTGTGTGTGTGAATTTCCGCTTTTCCTTCTCTTTTTCGCTGGCTCCAGGATGTTAAAGAGATCACAGTTTTTCCACTGGCCACAGGGAGTTTCAGCCCCAGGAAATTAAGCTCTGTTCCCTCAGACAAAAGTCTGCTGAGAAACTTCTCTAATCTCTGGCTGCCTTAGGCAGCAGCCCCTGTAGGTCACTGGGTCCACCCCCCACCCCTGGGAGCAGCTCTAAGCACTGACTACCAATGGCTGCCTGCCTCAGTTTGCCCGCCACATGGATGTCAAAGCAGATCATTGGCTTTCTGGCTCTAAAAGATGCATATATTCAATAAATTACATAGAATATTAGTACAGAGGTGCATATGTTCATATTCTCATCCTAGAGAGCTATGCTCAAAATGTTTTCCTGGAAGAGATAAGCTATTTTAAAATGTGGAGTTTGTGTTTCAGGACATGCAAAGGAACACAAAAAGCTTCGTAAATGTGAGGGCCATCAGAGAACTGATACTTTGTTACATTATGATGACCACAAAGGCAAAGAGGACATATTACACTTTTTTTTTTTTTTTTTAGTTTTTTGAGACAGGGTTTCTCTGTGTAGCCCTGGCTGTCCTGGAACTCACTCTGTAGACCAGGCTGGCCTCGAACTCAGAAATCCACCTGCCTCTGCCTCCAGAGTGCTGGGATTAAAGGCATGTGCCACCATGCCCGGCTGACATATTACACTTTTTTTTTTTTTTTTTAGTTTTTTGAGACAGGGTTTCTCTGTGTAGCCCTGGCTGTCCTGGAACTCACTCTGTAGACCAGGCTGGCCTCGAACTCAGAAATCCACCTGCCTCTGCCTCCCAAGTGCTAGGATTAAAGGCGTGCGCTTATTACACATTTTAACAGTGTAAGCAGTGCACATCACAGATGGAAAGAACAACCGGTTATTGCCCAAACCTTCTTGTATTTAAAGTTTCAGCAAACTTTGCTTTTTTTTTAAACCCCAGTTTATAAAATGTATGATGTATTTTGTATTCGATTGTGTTTTAATTATTGAATATATCTTCTTGGTGAACCTAAATTCCTAATGCTGCAGTTCACATGAAACTTCCCATATCTTTCCCTTCAAAGATACTTTTCATAGATTATTGGCCTGAAATTCAGAATCCTTCTAGAAGTGCATTAAAATCAGCATATATTGGTGCATTTCCCTGGCAGAGGAGCATTGTAATTTCTTTTTAAATGATCCGGAAAGGGCTGGAGAGATGGCTCAGCGGTGCTCTTCCAGAGGTCCTGAGTTCAATGCCCAGCAACCACATGGTGGCTCACAACCATCTATAATGGGATCTGATTGATGCCCTCTTCTGTTGTGCCTGAAGACAGCTACAGTGTACTCGTATACACAAGATAAATAAATAAATCTTTTAAAAAATGATCAGGAAAAACAAACAACAACAAAAAACACAAGGCCTTGTAACAAGAGCCTCTCCACCTGTAACCTCTGAGCGAAGTGTCCTTAAACCACATTTTCTCTAGCTCAGTCTTCTGAATTCTTTTCAGGGGGAGCTCAGCATCCTGCCTAGCCTCCCATCGTCCTTTATCCCACCGCACCACAGATGGTGATAGCTCTCCCAGCTCACCTTGCTTTAAATGCACCCTGGAATTGGCTGCCAATTGTATAGAAACCCCACTTATTTCCTTTAGTGTTTTTTCATTGCTTCTATATTTAAGTCTTTGAGCCCTGTGCTGTTCCTTTGAGCAATTTTGCTTGTAGACCTCAAGCTGACTTTAGGACATTAGCAAACATCTACATAAACCAGAAGAAAATGACTCTGAAGTGAGTGAAGCCTGCATTTTATGTAGTTATGATTTTCATCTTTCCAGTCACTCTGCATGTTGTCATTGTCACCCTCTGGTTCTTCTTTGATTGACACTCAAGAGAAAGAAACTTGGTAATAAATTCAAATGGGAAAACAAACTGATTTTCTCATATACATGCGTTTCACAATTATTTACATTACCTTGGTCAGGCTGAACTCAGGGCCTGATGCCTCTTAGAGAATGCTATACATTTAGCTATATATCCCTAATCCTCATAAGAAATGATGGGTGTATAATTCATCCTGTTTTAAACCATGTTTTCTAAGCAAAACCAGAAGAGGAGTTAGATTAAAAGGAAAAAAGTCTTAACTCCCACCTTGCTAAGCCTCTTTTAATGTTTGTTGAGTGCAACATGTACAATCAATGTTTCTTGAAACACAACTTGATTCAGCACTGCATTTACTTATATGAAGAGTACATAATAAATAATAATATATTACATCTTACATCATAGCAAGTAGTATCCTTTGGCTACTTTTTTTTTTTTTTTAACAGTTGAATAAACTGAGTTCAGGGGAGATGGAGGAATTTTCCTAAGGTCATGAGTTGTATGTAGAAGAAATATCAAGTGAAGTCATGGTTTACTGGTATTCTAAAATTGTGGATTTTTTTTTCCCTGCTAAGCATGCTACCACATGACTTCTTTAAACAGCTGAAGGATCTTGGTAACAGACACAGTTACTATAAACACTTTGGGAAGACAATCAGAAAGAGACCAAATTTAAATTACCAACTAGAAATTTACTTCCAGGTGTTGCCCACCTCTGGTGAAGTAAAACCTCGGAGACCTATGAATAATCAACAACAGCAGCAACAACAACTACATTCGAATAGAGCTTGCCAATTTACAATTTTTAAATTTGCAAATTTAGCAGCCACAGCAAGGGTCACAACCTGACTTCCAAGTGGCAAATGACCTTGCAAGTAGAGTATTTTCATATTTAGAACTTTTCCATGACTGCTATTGACTCCTCTGAACCTTGCATTATCATTTTCATTGAACACTCACTCACTGCTACTTTTGAAAACATTTAAAACCTTGCTAACTTGAGTCAATATTAAAATGTCATATCCACACCAGTGATTTCTTTACTTTAGTAACGTAATTTCATGTTTACTTCCTTAATTAATTTTATGTTGTCCACAATTACAACTTTAAAGGCAAATACATTTTTATAACTGTATTTTAAGATTTTTATATTAAAAGTATGTGAAATATTTCGTGAGTTCTCTTAGAGCAAATGTACTTTTGAAAAACTTAATGTGTTCACTATTTACAATAACACCTTAAATATTCTTTTAAAATAAGCATTGTGAACAGTATTTTCAGAATGTGTAATGAAACAATATTAAGTCAGTATCAAATTTTCACAATCTTATGGAAGTTTACCATTTCTTACAATGTGATCATTATAAGCCTCATTATAACTAGAGTAGCAGTAGGATGTTATTTATCATTAAACCACCTCAACATCATGCAGTTCCTCACCACTGAAGCATAGCAGTAAGTTGTGGAGAAAACATATAAAACACTCATCTTTAAAGCCAAAATCTTCTGTGATGCTTGAAAGAATCTTCTGGAAATTGCACTGAATTTTTAGATTATGGCTAAATATTAGAAACCTTATAATACATACGTGTGTGTGTGTGTGTGTGTGTGTGTGTGTATGTATGTTTAAGCTGTGTATTGATTCAAAATGAGAATCATTCTTCTAACTCAAGGAAGACAGTGTAACCTAAACAGAAACAAGGAGGCTTCATCGCATTGTATTGCCGTGAGATAAGTTTTAGGGTAAGGGCCAAGGTTCAGAGTTACAATTATCGTCTACACACTTACCTGGTTATCAGACCGTTTGACCAGTAAAAATCCTTCAAAGTACAGGGGCAGAGCAGTGATCTTCAGTCTTTCCTGGAAGATCCTGCGAGGGGCAGGTTTCGGGGGCTTTTTAGCCATCATACCCTTTGCCTTGCTTTCAGTTCTATCCAGCCTCCAACAAAAAGATATCTCCGGAGTGTTGAGAGGAAAGGCAACTGTTTAAAGAGGAAGTCTCAACTTGCTTTTTAACCACCAACCCTTCCACCAACACACACACACACACACACACACACACACACACACACACACACACACACACACACACACACTTTCGCCCCTTCAGTTTTTGTGAAGTAAGAAAGATCAGGCACAGACCAACTTCTAAAAGGTGCCTGCTGTGTAAACTTCATGTGCTTAGGTTTATGGTAACAAAATAAACAGATTCTCATCCCCTACGGGTGAAAGGAGCAGGTGCAGGCACGGTGAGAGGCTTTAGGAACCACACCAAAGACACACTTGGCTTTTCCAGCTTTCATTTTTGTTAACTGCTCTGTCTTTATTTCGAAGAGATGTGATTTAAGTAAACTGTGTCCACTAAAAAAAATTCTTCATCGAATATTTTTGTATTGATCCTATTGGCTATATATCCAATAGTGTTTTTGTTTTTTCTTTGAAAATATGGTCTCATTTTGTAGCAGTGGCGAGCCTGAAATTCTACTGTCTCAAACTCACAGAGGTCCACTTGCTTCTGCTTCCAAAGTGCTGGGCTTAAAGATTTATGTCACCATACCTAGCTGTGACCAGAGAGCTTTAGAAGAGAAAGATGACATACAGAAAAATACAGATCAGAGTATCTTTTATGTTTTGACATTTACTTTGTGTGTAGGGGTGTGTATGTAGGGGTGCGTGTGTGTGTGTGTGTGTGTGTGTGTGTGTGTGTGTGTGTATGTGTGTGTGTGTGTGCTAATATGCAGGTAGGGTCAAGTGTGCACACGTTACAATGCATGTATGGAGCTTAGAGGACAATTTGTGGCTATTGGTTCTTTTCTAATATGTGGGGGCTCAAGCATTGAGCTTGGCAGTATGTCCCTTAGTTTCCTGAGCCCAGACAGAAATATTTATGTTAATTAAACATCTGCTTAATTTTGTCTTTTTACCATTTTTTTAAAAATAGCAATAAATAAATAAGTAAATGAATAAACAAATAAATTAATTAAATTAAACCTAGTTCACTTTTGGTCTGTTGATTTGTAAATAACATTAATCCTTAATGTACCAAGAATCAAATATTTCTTCTTCAGTCATCTCCCCCAAACCTTATAAATTTCAAAATTTCATTCTTGGTCAGTCTGATAGATCCTCACAGATTTTGAGGTTCTTCCTTTCACCTTTTCTTGAACACTGTTTATTGCACTGGCAAGAAACTAAGCCCCCTCACTAACAAGTACTTCTGCTCCAGTCCTTACACTTGCTCCTAGATGTCTCAAAGCCCTTGGTCCTCCTTCTGATAGCTCCTACTGTGTGCTCCCACACCCTTCTTTTTGTTATCTACTCGGTGAATTCTTACTCATCCTTTAAGAGCCCGGTAAAATCTGTTATTGGGAAGAATTACTTTATTAACTTCTTATTATACTGATTAAGCCAGAGAGTATGAATAGAAATGGCCAGTCCTCACCCGGTACTTCTTAATTTCTGGCCTTTACCTTCACGTGCATCACCATATGTTTCAATAGATTTAAAAGAAATTTGAGTTGAATATAATTGTGAAAAAAAAAAAAGAATATAATTGTGATACACGCCTTTAGTCTCAGCGCTTGGGATGCAGAGGCAGGCGAATTTCTGAATTCAGACCAGTCTGGCCTATAAATGTATTCCTGGACAGCCAGAAATTTTTGTCTTGAAAAACATATAAATAAATAAATAACATGTATAAATATATAAAACAATATATAATATATATAAATGTTTCACAGATATAAAATATGTAAATATAGTTTATGTAAATATGAAACATAAAAATATATATGTGCATGTGCATGTGTGTGTGATGCATATGCATGCATATGTGTTTACAACACATAACTGGAAAAAAAAAGCTTTAAGTTTGACCACAAGTTGGAATACTTGAATGAATTACGAGTCACACAGTTTCAGTTCCAGTCAGTTTTTATTGATTCTGGTAGGATAAAAGTATTTTCAGTAGAGAAAATGAAAATTGTTGTAATAGGACCCCAGGGATTCCTAGGTACTCATTGTAGTGTTTCTTCCCTCACCCTTCACCCTGTAATTATTGACACAGTGAGCCTTCTTTTTTTCATAACTTCAATTCTTTTTTTTATTATTATTATTTTCTTTATTTACATTTCAAATGCTATCCCAAAAGTTCCCTATACCCCCCCCCCCGTCCCTGCTCCCCTACACACCCACTCCCACTACTTAGCCCTGGCCTTCCCCTGTGCTGGGTCATATAAAATTTACAAGACCAAGGGGCCTCTCTTCCCAATGATGGCCGATTAGGCCATCTTCTGCTACATATGCAGCTAGAGACACGAGCTCAGGGGGTACTGGTTA
>NC_034602.1:75368950-75380003 GCF_900095145.1 Mus pahari | reverse complement strand
ATTTGCTAGCCTTAGCATTTTCAGTATTGAATGAAGAATTACTCTTAGCTGCTAAGAGCTCCTCTAAGTTATATGTTCCTACTATTTTATAATGTTTTATATATATATATATATATATATATATATATATATATATATATATATATATTCATATATATGTGAAATAATTTGGGAGGTTATGGATCCCTCTTTTTTACGACAGAGTCACATTATGCAACTTGATTGACTTGGAACTCTGTAAGCCAGGGTGGTGGCCTTGAACTCCAGAAGATCTATCTGCCTGCCTGTGCTGAGATCAAAGATGTACACCACCACACCCAGCTGTGGTTGTGATTCTCGATTGACAACTGGTTGCGGAACACCTAGATTAGTAAAGAACACTCCCCAATATGTCTTTGAGGACATTTACAGGGAAGATTAACTAACAGGGGAAGATTCCCTCTGAAGGTCACTCACTCACACCAAGGACCTGGGATGGAATAAAAGGGGTTGTGGCTGCTCCCTGGCTTCTGTGGTATGTATGTCTGCTGCCATATCCCCTCTGTTATCATGAACTGACAGTTCTAAAACCGTGAGCAAAATAAAACCCTTCCCCCGTTAAGTTGTTTCCTCAGGTGTTTGGTCACACTGTTGAAAAGTCTAACCCAGAGGGCAAATAGATCCAGAACACCAGATCCCAGGTCAATCACAAACTACAGTTAGTTAGCTTTAACAGAAGCTAGGACTTCAGAATAATAGATACTTTGGGGCTAGAGTAATAGTTATATCATTGTATGAGTCAAATTTTTAGAAAATATATTTTTACCACTATAAACTCAACATCTACAAGATTCAAGTCTTGATTTTTCTTTTGAGATCGTTTAGTTGGCCCTGCAGGAGGAAACCGATGACTGATTGTTCACTGCTTCACAGCCATTTTCCCTGTTCCCAGTGTGCGGCTCTTTACTGTAGAAGCTGAAATGAGAAAAAAAAGAAAAAAAAAACCCAAAATTCAAAACCTCAAACAAAACAAAACAAAATGAAACAAAAAAAACCCTCCTGCATCTTTCTAACATCTTTCCAAGTATGATTGGGAAGAATCAATATGATTGGCAAGGCAGAAGAGAAGCAGAATCATTTCTTACTACTGCCTTTGGTTTTTTCATCCCAGAGAAAAGGCAGGGATGAGTCATAAGTGTGTGACTTTTCCATGGTAACGGGGTGGGAGGGTACACTGTCCGGTCACTAGTTTCATGGATGCTGACAACTTAGCCAGGGGACATCAGTTGTGCTGGTGTGCATCGCATTAGGTATGAGGTGGTTCAACCTTGGTGTGGCCTAGTATTCACGGAGCCTTCCGTGAGGTGGCAGTTTTGTAACTCTGGTGACTTCCTGATTGCATTTCCTTTATGTTCTTATAGGCCAACATTATTATCAGGTTCCTAATTTTTCGATTTGCCTCATAACTGCTTTAGTGTGGCTTTAATTGCACTTTTTTTTTTTTTTTTTTTTTTTTTTTTTTGTACCCCGGTCCCCCAAACCTACCCCAGAGCCACTGTTTTACCATTTCTTCCAAGATTGTCTAAGCAGTTACATGCCGGGTGGTGCATGGGCTTTAATCGGAACGACTGATTACAGTCTTTTTAATTGATCCTTTAACTGATAATACATTCCCTCATTGGCTATAGAATTATTGAAAATTTATTCTAACATCAGAAGTGTCCCATAATGAGATTACGTTTTTGCTCTTCTCAACGTAGTTTTCAATATAATACTTTCCCCCCTATTCTAGATACAATTTCTGCCCCATAACGTTGCTGGCAGTTTTTCTGTGTTTTCTCGCTTTAACACACTTTTATTTTTATGTACTACCTATGAGATAAAGTTTGGCATTTTATCATTTACGGTTTTCTAGGGTCATTTTTTAAAAATTTATTTTTTATTGGATAGTTTATTAACATTTCAAACGTTATATCCCCTTTCCCCGTTTCCCCTCCGAAAACCCTCTAGTATTTACAGATGATCCAAATTTAGGACATAGTGTGCCATTTTGCCTGTGACACTATCAGGGAAATCTGGAAGTCATTTATGCACAAGGCAAATGTAACCACACACACAGTGATTGTTGCCTTCACAGAATCGGAGATTATGCTCTGTAAGCAGCCATTGCTATAAGTTAGGCAGGTAAAGTGTTCCAATAGGTTGGTTTTCATGATGTGCAGGGGTGGGGTTGGGGGTGGGGTGTGAGTTTCAGGTCCCAGCACACCTTCCCCTTTGTGCCTTTCAGGGCTGAGAACTTGATGAGGGTCTTAGAAATCAGATGCGTTCAGCCTGGTGGGCTCTGCTCCCCTCTCTTCATTCCCTGGGGGATGTTAGCATTTTGACGACAATAGGCCACTGACTGTCCTGTTCGATCATCCTCAGTATTTCTTCTGATGATACCTTTCTGAAAGTTCCACTTGGACTTTCTTGAGCTTCATACTCTGCGGGGAGCGGGGCAGAGTATTTTCAACTGTTCCAGGTTGGGATGTGTCAACTTGCAAGTCATCCAGGATGCCATCACCTACCCGAGAGTTCACACCCTCTGTATTAGGGCTGATCTCTCTGGGTCTTGAGCAGCTGGGAGACTCAAACCCTCACTGTCAACTTTGTTTATTTTCCTGGACAGCAACAGCTTGCTGATGCTTATTGGTTCCAAAGGCATCAAAGCAAAAAAACAAAAAACAAAAAACAAAAAACAAAAAAAAAACAAAAAAAACCCCAACAACAACAACAACAACAAAAAACAAACAAAATACACACAAAAAAACCAACCCATGTTTACTCTGAACGTTTTGATGTGATTCTCTAGAGTCGATTCGCTCTCAACTGCTTCTTCAGCAAACAGTGTCTGCATGTTGAGCAATTCAAGCATCTTGCCCTTTCATTTTGGTCACAGGTCTTGTTCAAAATTCCCACAAAGTGCCATGTTGCAACTGAGGACAACAGTCTCAAAATGATTTTCAACTCAAGAGAAAGCCTCTGTTTCAGCCGCCAGGGTCGTCTGACCCCTCTTTGAGATTCATCTAGTTGTAGCTGTTGTACAGTTTACAAGTTGCCTGGATTCTGTAGCTTCCCATTGGAGACTATGATTAAGTTTGCAACACCTCTGCTGCCCTCTGGCGGATCTGACTGGCAAGCCCGGCAAGCGTCGCTGCAATCAAGAGCACATTCAGCTCATATGGAACTCCATCATTCTAAAATAATCTACACACACACGCATTTATTCACTTTATAGGTATGCTTGTTTTATGTGCTTGTCTGTGAGGGCATCATGTGCGTGCTTATTGCCCGCTGAGGCCGGAATAGATTGTCAGATCCCCTGGAACAGGAGCTACAAATGGTTGAGTTGCTTTGTAGGTGCCGGGAACCTTTAAAAGAGCAGCAAGCGCTCTTGATCCCTGAGACATTGCTCCATCGCTCGAGACTCTCTTTTCTTTCATTCCGTATGTATGTATGTATGTATGTATGTATGTATGTATGTATGTATGTATGTATTTGTGGCATTCTGTCTCCTAAGGAACTAGATCAGCTACAGGCTGCGACCTAGAGTCACGTGGACAGAACAAACTACACATCGGTGTACTTTTCTTGTTTTCCAATCGGGGTCATTACCTTAATTTTCACATAAGACAGAAGCAGTCACTTTCTCTTAAAAAATTCGTTCTACTGATATGCATATATAATTTATGTCTTTGCTTCATAAATAATTTTTAAATACTTGAAAAAAGATAGGATATTACTATTTTCAGAGATACTGTATAGATGGGCGGGTTGCAGCTGACGAATCTGCGTTATGTAATCTGCTCAAAACGCCAGCAATTTCTACCTGTAATCCTTTTTTTAGTATTACCTATTAATCTGTAATAGAACTCTGGGATGTATTATATACATTTATCTCAAGGAACTCTGGTGGTGCTCAAAACCTGCTTTTTAAATACGAGCAGCCGTAGATAAACTGAAGAAAGTAGGAGAGCAGGAGCGCCCACCCAAAGCCTGGCTGAGTCGACCGGCGAGAGGCGTGGCGACGGGCGAGAGGCGTGGCGACGGGCGAGAGGCGGGACGAAGGGCGAGAGGCGTGGCGACGGGCGAGAGGCGGGGCGACGGGCGAGAGGCGGGACGAAGGGCGAGAGGCGTGGCGACGGGCGAGAGGCGTGGCGACGAGCGAGAGGCGGGACGAAGGGCGAGAGACGTGGCGACGGGCGAGAGGCGGGGCGAAGGGCGAGAGGCTTGGAAACTGGCGAGAGGCGGGACGAAGGGCGAGAGGCGGGGCGGTGAGTGGGAGGGTGGGACAACGGCAGAAGGGCAAGGCGGGAGGGCAGGAGGGCCGGGCGAACCGAGAAAGGCGGGCTGATAGGTAAGTAACAGGCGAGTGGGCGGGACCAAGAACCGGAGTTTTTTTAAAAACGCAAATAACGGCCGGCCGCGCTAGGCTTGTGCGCATGCGTGGCTCGTTTGACTTTTTTTTAATGTTTTCTTTTTTTTCTTTTTTTTTTTTTTTTTTTTTTTTTTTTTTTTTTTTTTTTGGTTGCTCGCTGCAGTTTATTTACGCGCAGCTCGGGGGACGCCTCCGTCCGCAATCTTGCTCTAACCCTCCTGGAACCCTGGCCGGCTTGGATTTCCCTCTCAGGCCTCCGTTGGACCTAGTGGGCCGGAACCATGGCCTCGTTCCATCTAGTAAGTGCGGGTCTGGGTCGGGCCTGCGCGATGCGTCGCTCTCCCTGTGCCCGACCGGTCCGGACGCGGGGCGGGTGCGTGTCCGGCTTGTCCGGGTGGGGTCGGGTGGGGTGAGGCAGGGGCTGCGTGCGGCTTGTGAGGGGTGCGGAGGGAAGGGATGGTGCGGGTGCGTAGTCCCGCCTGTCAGGGTGGGGTGGGGCATGTCTGGGGTGGCTGGAAAGCGGCACCGGTAACAGATCGTGTGTACAGGTGGACCGGCAGCGGAAGTAAATGGACTGTTACTGGTTCATGTCGTAAGCTCATCCAGCCGTGACTGCTTTTTTTTTTTCTTTCCTCTGAAGAGATTTCTTCAGAAATTTCTACATTTCAGCCTTTTCCCGTTTTTCAGTCTTCCAAATACTCATGACTATTGTACAAGTCAGCCTTGATGGTCTGGAAAACCTCGAGTATTAATTTCGAAATACTATTTTATGTGAAGAGTCTAATATTTATGGGACACCTGTTAATGATAAAGCTTTATACAAGGCAACCGTATTTTAAAAGGTGCCAACTTTGAATGTTTGATGCGGACCACGACTTGCCACTTTATGTCTCTTGACACACTTGATATTCATTCCAAGTTTTGTATGATTACTATGCCTTATTTCCTCCCTAACCTAGCAGTTCAATTTATCTTTGAAAGAAAACCTTTGTTGATGGTTTCTGTCATGTAGTTGTGTGTGTGTGTATGCGTATGCGTGCTTAACATGTATGAAAAGACAGTATAGTGTGTATTCTGCAAAATCATGCATGTAATTTACGTTGCATGTCATCAGAGAAAAGCCATAAAGAACATTAAAGCCATAAAGAACAAAACTTAACAAATGCCCGAAGTACATTATTATATACCAGTTATAACACAACAGCTGTTTTGAGCTTTGTACTTCTGACATCTATGTGTTGTCTACTTAAAAGATAAATGGAGGGGTGAGCTGGAGATTGTTCTTGTATATTTTTATAAGGATTTTCAAGGTTAATTTCCTACCTTAGACATATTTTTGCTATATTCAAAGGAGCTTTTGTTTTTGCCAGAGTAGGCTTAGAGTTGGGGTGGGGATGATGGAGAGAGAATGGGAGGATAGGGCACTTAGTGCTCCAGGGCACTTAGTGGATACACACACACACACACACACACACACACACGCACCAAAACCAATCCAAAACAAACCAAAACATTGTTGCATAGTTTTTTTGAGAAGTACAGTATCTTAGGGGAAGAAACTTAAGTTGACATCAATTGAAGGATAAATTGAAGTTGGCAGTTTGCACTTTCAAATAAATATTTTTAAAATTTGAACTCAGCGTTAAGGAGCCATATTTGTCTTGGTGACCACCTGCTTTTGAGTGTGCCCAAGTCACTGACATTCTAGTAGGTGCCCAGTATTCATGAGCAGGGGACCCAGTTTGCCCTAAAAATTTTCCTGCTTAGCAGAGGAAGAGGGAACATTGTACAGGGGTTCATGTTCCAAAAATGTTGCACTGTGCAGATCCTTCAACTTGACTGAAATTAGAAGTTTCAGAGCTTAGGGTTTGGAAGCTTGTGTAATTTAACATTCTCAGGGTTGGGTTGATTTCAGTACCTCACATTGTTGAATACCAGAAAGAGACCTGAGTGTTTGCTTTAAACGTTTCCATCAAATAAATAATAGTGGGACTATTATAAAAATACTACAGCTGTGGGTATGACATGGTTCTGTCATATAGTGTTGTAGAGTATTTCCAGTGAATTTATGTGTCCTAGGTTTAATCTTGACACTAAAAGAAAATTTGTAATAAAGCCAAATTGTTAGGTATCTTTTTTTTCTTTAGCTTGCTCCCTATAAAGTAGATTTCATCTTTTGCTATTTAAAAACTTTATGAAGATTATGTTTTGTTTTGTTTTGGTTTTTTTTTTTTTTTGGTCTTATTTATTTGGCATATCTTTTTGTTGTTGTTTGGTTTTTGGACAGTGTCTCCTCTAACCCAGGATGGCCTTGAACAAGAACTCACTATGTAGGCAAGGATGACTTTGAACTCATGCATCTACCTTCTACGTATTGGGATTATGGGTCTGCAAGATGACCATGCCAACTTTTGGCACAAACCCCCTTTTGTTTTTGAGACAGGGTCTCATCCTTCCCAGGCTGGCTTTAAATTCTCCTGTCCATTCTTTGTAAATGTTTGGATTAAAAGTTAAAACCACCACCTCATGTTTATGGGTTCTGGGGATCTGACTCAGAGATTCTAGAATGCTAGGAAAAAAATTCTACCAACTGACCTCCATTCCTGGCACAGCTTTTTTTATATGCTAATATGACACATAGTTTAGTAGAAAAGCTCTGCAAAGATGATAAATTATCTCAAGACAAAAATCTACACTCTGTTTTATTTTTCATTAATTAATTTATTCACTTTACATCCCAGTCTAAGGCCCTTCAGAGAAGGGGAAGCCAATGGCAGGCAATGGAGTCAGAGACAACCCCCCCCCCCAGCCCCCACTCTAATTTTTAGGGGACTCACATGAAGATCAAGTTGCACATCTACAATGTGTAGGGGACCTGCACGCTCCAGCTACTGCACACTCTTTGGTGGGTGGTTCAGTCTCAGTAAGCCCCCCATGGACCCAGGTTAGTTGACTCTGTACACTAGGTATTCTTACAGTGTTGTTGACCCTCTTTCCCCCCCCCCCCAACACCAACTCTTCCCCTCCTCCTGGTCCATCCTGTCCTCTACTCTTAGACAAGAGACCCTGAGCTCTGCCTGATATTTGACTGTGGTCTCTGAGTCTTGTTTCTGTCTGTTGCTGGATGAAGCCTCTCAGGAGACAGTTATGCTAGGTTCCTGTTTGCAAGCATAGCAGAGTATTAATAATAGTGTCAGGGATTGGCTCTCTCAAATGGGGTGGATCTCAAGTTGGGCCAGTCGTTGGTAAGCTGTTCCCTCAATTTCTGCTCCATCGCTCTATCTTTATCTCTGCACATCTTGTAGGCAGGGCAAATTTCAGGTTTTGTGAATGGGTTGGTATCCTTATCATTGCACTAGGGGTCCTGTCTGGCTATAGGATGTGGCCACTTCAGATACCCCACTGCTAGGAGTTTCAGCTAGGGTCACTCCCATAGACCCCCATAGGGAGTGTTGTGTGCCCCCCCCCCCCCCAGGTCTCTAGCTAGCCCCAGAGATGCCTCTCCCCCACCAATTTCTGTTCTCTTTCCCAGCCAGCCCTCTGCAGCCTCTCCTCTCCCCACACCCAATTCTTATTCCTGTTCTCCTCATCCCCTCTCCCACCCAGTTCCTTGCCTCCATCCACCTCTATATTATTTTCTCTTCTGAGTGAGTCATGCATCTTCCCTTGGGCACTCTATTACTTCGTTTCTTTGGTCTGTGGATTGTAGCATGGTTATTTTGTACTTTATGGCTAATGTTCATTTATGAGTACATACCATGCTTGTCTTTCTTGGTCTAGGTTACCTCACTTAAGATATTTTCTAGTTTCATCCATTTTCCTGTAAATTTCATTATATCTTTGTTTTTAGTAGCTGAGTAGTATTCCATTGTGCAGATGTACAACATTTCCATTATCCATTCTTCAGGTGAGGGACATTGAGGTTGTTGCCAGTTTCTGGCTATGACGAGAAAAGCTGCTGTGAACATAGTTAAGCAAGTGTCCTTGTGTTATGGTGGGGGCATCATTTGGTATATGCCCAGGAGTGGCATATATAGCTGGGTCTTGGAGTAGAACTATTCTCAGTTTTCTGAGAAACTAACACATTGATTTCCAGAGTGGTTGTAAGAGTTTTGCAGGCCCACCAGCAATGGAGTTCCTCTTTTTCCACATCCTCGCCAGCATGTGCTATTTCTTGAGTTTTTGATTTCAGCCATTGATGGGTATAAGATGGAATCTCAGAGTCGTTTTGATTTGCATTTCCCTGATGACTAATGACATTGAACAATTTTTTTAAGCGCTTCTCGGCCATTAAGAGATTGAGAATTAATTTTCTGCTTAGCTCTGTACCTTATTTTTAAATTGGGTGATTTGGTTTGTTGGTGTCTAATTTCTCAAGTTCTTTTTATATTTTGGATATTAGTCCTCTGTTAGCTGTAGGGTTGGTGAAGATCTTTTCCCATTCTGTAGGCTGCCATTTTGTCCTATTGATGGTGTCCTTAGCCTAGCAGAAGCTTTTCAGTTTCCAGGGCTTAAAGCTTGGAATGTGGGTGGCAAGCTTCTTCTTAGCCATCTTGCCTGCCTCTAGAATGCTTTATAGTATTATATTGGACAGTTGATAGATACTTGTCAAATGAGTGCATGAAAATATGTTCTCTTTTTAATTATGTATTGTACTGGAATTATTTGAAGATGAGTTGTATTTGATTATAGTTTAAAAAAATTGATAGTTAACTTTTCTTTCAGGATCATCTAAAGAACTACCACAGAAGATTTTGCCGGCCTTCCAGGTAACATGTTTATACTTGAACTTTTAGGGTGACTTATTTTCATCTTTAGAAAATGGATTTGAAGATAAAAAAGTTGTTACCTTGGACTGATTAATTTCTATGCCCACTAATTGTTTGGTCTTTTAATTATTTTATATAAGAAAGAAATAATAACACAGGTTGTATAATAACTTAGTAGAAGTAAGAAAAAAATACTTATATAGAATCATGAACAAGAAACATTGAACACTGAATTATTAATAGCACTGAATTGTAATATTAATGAAGTTACTTATTTCAATAAGTTTGGACTGTAAAAAACTTGCATTCTTATTTGAAAGATTTTTTTCTATACTACTAGTAAAATTACTTAATGGGCAAAACTATTTCTTATAATAGGATAATAAAGTGACAGTTCATGTTATAAAAGTTTTACATATAATTTAGCTAGCCAAGAACAAAACATTCAGAAACCAATTTAGTTTCTTCAAAAACAGGAATTGTTACTGAAATGTAGCAATTGTCTGAACCAGTTTCGATACAGATATTCAGCTTTGAGTAGATAATTACATGACTTCTTAATATTGCATACAGATAGGATGGGTTTGATGGGCTCTTAGACTATTGTCTTGTGTTCAAATAGTAGAGATATTTCTTCTTATTTAAGGTTAACATTTTCAAGCAAACAATAATGTGAGTATCAGACATCTTACAGAAATGATTTACTTCCTTTTTCTTTTTTTTTATTAGAGCACCCAACATTCATACAAAGAAAGGCCAGAACATGCTGGAAATCTTACAAGATTGTTTTGAAGAACAGAGTAAGACTTTATTTCTTGATAGTCTTTCAGAGATGGTATAGATGAAAACAGAAATTTATCACTAGTGTTAAATGTATCAGACATGTGTTAGCATTTAAATCTATAGAACAACTTCTTTATAACTTTGAGTACACATAAACAGTCCTTTTTGTACTTCTTGGTATATCGAGAAGAACCCTGATACAGTCACAGGAATATGTCATCTGTAATTCACACTAGATTCCTATAATCTGGGACTTCATAGATCCATACTTTTCACAAAATAAAATATTTCCCTGATGTGAAAATCCAAAATCAGCTGAGTAGACCTTGGGCGCAAACTCTGCAGCCAGCCCCACAACACCCAGAGGCAGCTCCACTCCCAGGTGCTCCGCATTCAGGATCAGAGGTGAGGAGGACACAACATCTGTCCCCAACACTGGGAGTAACTGAGACTGGCAGGACCCAGGCACACAGGAACTCTACCAGACCAGTGGCACAGGTTCCTTCTGGTCTGTCTGGGCCGGCACCCTGAGCAGACCTTGGGTGCAAACTCTGCAGCCAGACCCACAACACCCAGAAGCAGCTCCACTCCCAGGCCCCTCTAACATGCCCAGGATCAGAGGATCCCAGGATCCCAGGAGCTTGGTCACACAAGGATCTCAAGGTCTCAAAGGCAGCTTGACTCCCAGGAGCTTGGACACACCCAGGATCTCAGGATCGAAGGATCCCAGAATCACAGGATCCCAGAGACAGCTGGACTCTGAGGAGTCCTGACACAACCAGGATCACAGGAAGAACAGGCTCCAGTCAGACATAGCCAGGGCAGCTGGTAGGAGGCAAACGTAAGAACATAAGCAACAGAAACCAAGGCTACTTGGCATCATCAGAACCCAATTCTCCCACCATAGCAAGTCCTGGAAACCCCAACACACTGGAAAATCAAGATTCAGATCTAAAATCACTTCTCATGATGATAGAGGACATTAAGAAGGACATAAATAACTCCTTCCTAAAATAGGGAATAAAATACCCATGAAAGAAGTGGCAGAGACAAAGTTTGGAGCTAAGACGAAAGGATGGACAATCCAGAGACTGCCCCACCTGGG
>NC_034602.1:75366347-75368460 GCF_900095145.1 Mus pahari | reverse complement strand
AAAACTAATTATGAGCCGGGCGTGGTGGCGTTCACCTCTAATCCCAGCACTCGGGAGGCAGAGGCAGGCAGATTTCTGAGTTCAAGGCCAGCCTGGTCTACGAAGTGAGTTCCAGGACAGCTTGGGCTGTACAGAGAAACCCTGTCTCGAAAAAAAAGCCAAAAAAAAAAAAACCCTAATTATGATATATTATTTTAAAATATCATATAGTTGATATATTTGGAATTATTTAAAATTTATATTGAGAAAAATATATGTATTTTCATTTTGCTGTAGACAAACATCTTTTACATAAGACTATTCGATTGATTATTGTTTTATATCAAACAACTTTTATAATACTCGGTTTTATTGTTATAATATTTTATAAATTTTAAAGAATGTGATAAAAAAATGAAAGGTATGGCAGGTTTTGAAGGGGGTCCTCTGGGAGGAGTTGGGGCACAAAAGGGAAAGAAGAATGTGATGTAAGTCTATTTACTGAAAGTATGTTTTTAAATGTTAACAAATTCAGATAAATTGAAATTATGTATCTTTTCTCATAATGCAATAAAACTTAAAGAAAAAAAACAGAAATACAATTACAAACTCAAATTCTGGCATTATTGAAGTAAATGATGGAATGTCTCAATGAAAAAAAGAAAAGAAGAAAATCCAGAATCATAATTGCTTTGAAATGCAGAAGTTTCCAAATGAATATCATACCACAAATGCAAAATTATGTGAAACTTCATTTTAGGCACAAAATTACCTTCAGGTTTTTGGTGTAAAGTACATGTGAAATGTATGTAATTTTTGTGTTTAGACCCAAGAAAAATCTTATGCTGCATATGTAAATATTCTAAAATCTGGAAAAAAAAAAAACCCCATAAAATTAGATACTTATAGATCCATCATTTCTATAATGGGAAAAGTATAATGGTACTAAGTGTAGAATTCTAGGGATCATTTGAATTTGAGGTAATTAGCATTTACATTTGTTTATTATAAAGTGGTGATGTATTATTACTTATAATAAAGTAATTTGTTTATTATGAAATGATAAATCAGCTCAAAGAGCGTTGTGAGGGTCAAGCATGATCAGAGTGCTGAGATAGCAGACACTGAGGTTTCCTGTAATTACCTACAGTCTCGCGCTGGAACATTGGTTGCCAGTGAAGCAGTCAGTGCTCAGAGATGAGGCCTCTGGGGAGTGAACTTATGCTCTGTCAGTTCTGTTTCTTGCTCGCCTGGTATAAAATAAAGACTCTTGTAGGTACAAAACCACTGGAACCTCTGTTCTTTTTAAATCACTCAGTCTCTTGTATTTATTTTGCAAGTCTGAGTATTAAACCCAGGGCATCGTGGTTAGGCAAGCATTCTATCACCAAGCTACATCCCTAATTCAGTTTCAGCTATTTTGTTAACACAAAAAGTAAGACAGCAGAAAAAGAACATCTTTATTACAGATAGAAAAAAACTGAAAAATTGTCAGCAATTTGGTTTTCTTTTCTGTTTCTGATACTTGTAAGAGTGTTTTTGAATATTGCTTTGATGTCTCTGTTTCTTTGGCTAATTGTGTTGTGAGGAGTCAACTGACAGTTCTTCATACATCAACCTTCCTAATGCTACGACCCTTTACAGCTTCTCATGGTCTGGTGACCCCCAACTGTAAAATCATTTTATTACTACTTCATGGCTGTAATTTTGCTTCTGTTATGAATCATAATGTAAATATCTGCTATGTAGACTATTGTGTGCTATATGACCCCAAATGGGATCATGACCCCAGGTTAAGAACTGATACAGAGCCACTTTGATTGTTCAGTTAGAATCTTTTTAAGACTGTCTCAGTATGTAGATCAGCCTAGGCTTGAGTTCCCAGAAATCTACTTGGCTCTTCTACCCTAATGCTGATGGTTTTTATGAAAGTTGTATTCCAGTTTGTCCTGCTTTGTTTTTTTTTTTTTTTTTTTTTTTTTTTTTTTTTTTTTTCTATATACTTTATAAGCCTGGTCAATAATTTTTATGACAGATTTTACAGAGTCATTGACTTTAACACCTAAAGAGAAAGCCGATTATAGTCAATCATTAGGCGAAGAGGTAAGTCAGACAGGAGAACCAATGTAGGTTG
>NC_034602.1:75362158-75366336 GCF_900095145.1 Mus pahari | reverse complement strand
CTGTCCTGAAGCTGTGAAGCTTCTGCGGTCCACACTCTTGCTAGCGCAGACTGGAGCCTAAGCAAACCGGAGCAAAAATGGCTCTCCTTCCAGCTCAGGCTTTGAGACTCCTCCCGGGCAGACACCCCTCTTCGGGCAGGAAAGGTGCCAGACGACTGGAACCAGAAACGGGAATCTTTCCCTGAAGCTGTGATGCTTCTCCAGTCCGCCCTTTCCCTGGCAGTGCACTGGAGCAAAGATGACTCTCCTGCCAGCTCAGGCCTTGAGACTCCTCCCGGGTGGACACCCCTCCTCGGGCGGGAAAGGTGCTGGGTGACTGTAGCCAGAAATGGGATCCTTCCCAGAAGCTGTGTCCCTTCTGCAGGCCACCCCCTCCCTGGAAGTGCACCGGAGCAAAGATTGCCCTCCTTCCAGTTCAGGCCTTGAGACTGCTCCTGGGCAGACACCCCTCCTCAGGCGGGAAAGGTCCATTTTAGTTGTCTTAAAGAGAATCTTATGCTTCTGTTGAGTTTCATAAATTTGGAGGTATTATTTAAAATTATGGTTTGTTATTTCTAGTGTTTGAAATTGGGAATTACAAATACAAAATTATAACAGTCATTTTCTTCTAAACTAATTCATAGAATTTTAGGAAAATGGGCAGCTTTAAAGTTCCTGTTCAGAGTAACAAGTTTAGTGTTTTCTAAAGACTGATGGGACAAGTTGCTGTCCACAGAAATGACTTTTGGTTAATTATATGCCTTAAAAGGATAGGTTGATTTGTTATCTAGATGTAGTAAATTTTAATTAGAATATTTTTTTCCTAGCACTGTGTGTGAACCCAGTGCCTTGCACATGCCAAACAAAGCTGGAGTCACTGAGCCACACTCCTACTTAGAAAGCTTTGGAAGCTAGTGTTCCAAAACTTACTGTTTGGAAACATAGTACTAATTAGAAAGATCATATAATTCTAGATGTGAAGTTTATTAGAAACTGATAAACAAACAGTGTTCTACTCCAAGGTGACTTAGAACTTAGGTGTACTGCCTATGCTGACCTTGAGTTCACCATCCTCCTTGCTGGTCTGTAGTTGTATAGCTAACCTTTGCTTTTAATGAATGTAGATGGTCATATCTTTCAGAATTTGAGAGACCTTTTATAATATGAGAAATTACATTGACCTTTGAAAGTTAAAACCAACTTTAAATTTCCTAGAAACTTGACTTGTTCACTAAATTCTTAAAAAAAAAAGTTTGTACTATGACAGTTTTATACATGTATATAATGACTTGTCTTCTTTGTTCAAATTTACTTTCATATTTCAGATGTTTGCATCTGAAAATGTTCATTACTTTTTGAGATTCCTTTTCTAGGTAGAATGAAATATGTTGTAGTCCAGCAACATCCTACTGTGACAGTTAGTTAAACATAGTATAAACGAATTACAGTTTAGAGCTTTGAGGATAATGAAGGCAGGTTTAATGATATGTAGTCTGCAGCTAAGTTTCTTCATTCCTTAGAGGTGGGGAAAGTGTTCTACATGCTTCCTGACTTAGGGAGGATTTCCTCTCTACCTAGTAGATATGGGCATTAGTCTATCTTCTAGTTAGCTGAGAGAAGTGTTTCTCCTCAGGCTGGGAAGGTTCTTTTTCTGGCCGTAGTATGTGTGTGTTTATGAGTGTATGTGTGTGTATATGAATGTGTGTGTGCATGTATGTGTATATGTATTTCATTATTAATTAACTTGCCTGAAGAGACCAGAGATGAGTCACTGATGGAAGGGCTGAGGCTCAGTCTTGGGTCCTTTGGGAAAGTAGTACTTGCTTGTAACTGCTGAGCCATCTCTTCAGCCCAGTAAAATACATCTTAAAGAGAGAGATGGAGGGAGGGAGGGAGGGAGGGAAGAAGAAGGAGGAGGAGGAGGAGGAGGAGGAGGAGGAGGACGAGGAGGAGAGAGAGAGAGAGAGAGAAATGTAGTTTGAGTTTTACTGTATCTATACAGGTAGGACAGATAGCCAGGTTCATAAGGGGATAGGACATCAAGTCTGGACACATCACTGTACAGGCTCCTTCACTGTTCAAGGAACTAAGAACGGTAGGCATGAAGGATAATATGCATACACACGTAGTTACCTGTCACTTAGTGTACATCAGTGAGATACAACCATATATGTTATTTTTTTTTTTCAGGAACGCCTTTTAATACTAAGTCTGTTTTTATTGTGTTCTAGTTCCATGGACATCACTTGTCCATTAAACATAATTCCAGAAGGAAACAAAGTGAGTGTTCACTATAAGTCATTAAGGCAGACGGCCACAGTAGATTCAGCCTTTCCGCTTGGGAAAGAAGCATTGCCAAGACAACTTTGTAGATTGCTACCAATGGCTCATCCTTTAGAGAGTACTTTAAATGATTAGATATGCTGGGTTAACACTTTCTCTCATAGAGTGAATTCCTAAATATTGTACTGTTTCATATTTTCTTTTACGTTTAAATTTCTGTTAACGACATCAGTATGTATTTCTATGAACTTGCTTTTTTGAACATATAATCATGTCTGGAGCTTTAACTCTTCGAGATATTATGCAATGTCCCAGCCTTTATTTCCTCTCTGTTCAGTAGTTCTTTGTTGTTCTTTCTTCGGCTACTTTGTTGTTTAGAAATTTCCCCCCAGTTTTAAAAGCATGTGCCTAATTAGAATTGACAATATACTAAAAGTAGCTGAAATGCATTTCCTCTGTGCTCAGTGCCCAGCGTCACATTCAAAGCCAGTTCCAGTGTCTTCAAAGACGGGAGAAGCTCCTCTGCAAGCCTCTGCAGAGCCAAGGGAAGCCGCCAGCGGATCAGGTTGGTAGCGACGTGCCAATTAAAAACTTTAGGACAAAGGCTGTACACATCCTGTCAGGATGCCCATCAGAGTTCGGCTAGGCAGAGTGGGTGTGGCTTGGGTGGGGTTTTTTTCTCCCCTTTGCCTTTTCTTTCTCTGACTTTGGGATAGGTGCTGCTACTTTTTAATGTTTTCCTTATCTTTGTTTCAAATTAGAAGAGTACTATTCTATTTGAGCTGATAGACTCAAAGATTTACATGAAAGGTTTAGTCATTGCTTCCATCATTTTGTGGGGAATTCTCAGACCCTTCCATACCTTCATTGGTGCTCATAAATGTAAAATGTATTAGCATGTATGTGACATGGCTGCCCTTTGGGCCATGCCTGTTTTTAACTGGTCACTATACTATGGGCTTAAAAATATAAATATATATTTACCTTTTTTACTTACTGTTGCTTGTGTGTATATGGTACTGTGGTCATGTGTCATGGCATGCATGTGGAGGCCAGGTGATTACCCTGTGGAGGTGCTTTTCTCCTTTCACAGTCACACAGCTTCCAGGGATTGAACTCCAGTTGTACACATGCTAGCTAAGCTCTTTTTGTCACTGAGCCATTTTGCCAGTCCTGAAATTGCTTTTATTTATTTTTTGAGACTGGCTCTTACTATGTAGCTCTGGAACCCACTGTGGAGATGAGGTGGGCCTCTAGCTCAGAGGTTACCTGTCTCTTCTTCCCAAGTACTGGGATTGAAGGCGTGGGCCACCATGATAGCTGAGATTATAGCCGAACCATGTAACTCAACACTATTTATTTAACTGTAGAATGTGTAAGTTGCCTAGTTTCCTAGTTTGATTAAGCAATTTTTTCCCCTAGAACTACATATACAAAATACTAATTTAATTATCTTTTGGGGAGCATAGTACATCTGAATTTTATATAGTAAAATCCAATACGATCTGGATTTTATCTATAAAGTGATATAATATTTTATGTTTGTTTTGTCAGATACATTTATTAATTTTTCTCTTCTGAATGTATTACTTTTTTGTCTTGAATCTCTATTAAATTTAATATACTTTTGAACTTTGACCTCATTTGTTTTTTTACTATGTCAATATAGTGTTAACATTCTAGGTTTATAGGATATATAATTCAAAGTCAGTATTTTCATTTATTTGACTGTCACTCACAAAATTTTCTTTGAACTTCCATTTTTATTCCGTTCCCAATAACTGTTAAAGATTCTACCTAGTATAGCCTTCATGTAGTAATTATTTTGAGAATCATCAGTTTTATTTCTGCCTTTTACAATATATCTATATCAGTATCTATAGCTAGTATAATACACATACACACACACACACACA
>NC_034602.1:75351457-75362008 GCF_900095145.1 Mus pahari | reverse complement strand
AGAGAGAGAGAGAGAGAGAGAGAGAGAGAATGCCCTTCAAGATGCTAAAGTTTGAAGGGCACACTCTAGCACTTCAGGCGGAATGGAACCTCCATGTTATAGAGCTCATGCGCTATAACAAGGGTTATATTAGCAAGGGTTGGAGTTTTCCTTTAGGGCTGGGTTCTTATTGAGATAATAGGGGTTCCTCCCTTCCTTTATGTACTGTTGGTTCTGGGTTTCAGACCTCTTAGATGCCAGGGAGGTGAACAGAAAGCCTGAGAAAGAATGTTGTGAATTGTTTCTTAAATCTTTAGTTTTCTAAGTACTTTCCCTGCTTTCAGGTTTCAGAGCCTTGTTAATGTTGATGGATAGATGGTTTCTAAGAAATTTAGTCATATTAGGAGGGAGAAACAGGAAAATAACATCTCATCACTGAGCCAAAAGCCCATTTTTGTTATATTTAATTTTTTAAGTTTTTGCATTTTAGAGCAGTGAGTTAATAATGTTAATAAAGCAGCAAGTTAATAGGCATTTTACTGGAAGACTGAAGGTGATTTTATATAAGTATATATGTACACTCTGTGTGTGTGTGTGTGTGTGTGTGTGTGTGTGTGTGTGTGTGTGAATGTATTTATACACACATACACATATATGTATGTATATATGTGTGTGTGCATACAGGTATATGTATGCACATATGTACTCACTTACCTGTTATATGTATGCCTATTTATGTATGCATGCATGCTCACCTAGCCATGTTAGCTTACTTGCTGTTAGCATAAACATAGCAGCATCTCATCATTTCTTTTGCTTTTCTTTATTTTATCTGTCAAGCTTTATATGTCAACACTTTGGGCATAAATTTGGAAGTTCCTGTGTTTGAGGATTTCAGTCTTTCGAAAGCTGCAGTTAGGGTGGACCAAGTATGTGCTTCAGCTCATTACTTTGGTAAATCAAGGTACTTAGTACTCTTAAAGTACTTAGGCAGTTTAATCAGAGTGCTTTGAATCTAAACTTAAGGAAAAGCTCTTCTCTGCAATCTTCTAATTAAGTTATGTTTGGTTTTTAAAAGTACATTTGGTTTAAATACTGTTTTTAACTACCGAGAACTACCATATAATTTTATTTTAGTTCAGGCTAATGAAGTTCACCATGGTGCATCTGATGAATCGCGCTCATCTATTGGCTCCCCTGTGGTTCTTTTGGGTGCAAACATGTCGGCGTCACAGAAAGCTGTTTCATCTGCTGGCCAAAAGAGAGTGGCTTCTGTCGCAAGGAGTCCAGTAGATAAGCAGGCTTCAAATACAAACATTTCTTTTAAAACCAGGAAAAGGTAAATTTGTATTTAAGTAATGATAATTAAGCTTATATTTTTATCCTTGTATAAAAAAATGTTAATTTAGCCTTCTATGTAGGTTTGAAGCAAGGGTTTAGGGATAATATGAGAAAAAACAATACTTTTTGCTTAGCTTTAGTTTTTATTTAATAGCAAGGAGAGCATTAAAGTATACGTCAGAGAAGTTTGGAGGTTAACTGTTTTATAATATATGAAAAAGTGTTTTTATTATGGGACTGGTAAAATGGTTCAGCACTTGGTGTGCAAGTCTGGTAACCAGAGTTTAGTATCTGAAAGCCAAATAAAGATGCAAAGAGGAATCTGACTCTGCAAAGTTGTTCTCTAACTTCCATATGCATGCTGTGGTGTGTGCATCCTTATACATCATATATGCAGACACACAGTAAATACGACAGTTTCCTTTGTGATAATAGTAACTTTTCTATAATTTCTTTTGTTTAACTTTTTTTTAGTTATCTTACAAGATAATTTTCATTGACATTTTTATATATGTATATCATACATGTATACACATATATGTATATATATATACACACACAAACATACATGTATACATGTGTGTGTACACACACACACAAACACACATAAATTATGTATATTCTCATATTCTCTCCACCTCATGAGAAACGGTTTATATTTCCTACATCTTATTTGTAATCACAAGGGTATTAGGTCCTTTGTAGAATGGAGTTATAAACCCAGTCCCATTTCTTAGAGCTTTCCTTTTTCCTATTAGGATGCAAAAAAAAAAAAAAAATGGTTATCTAAGGTACTTTGTTATTATTTGAAGACCTTTGTAATGAGTGTAATTTACCTCATGGGAGAATTTGGCTTCCCTTTTTAACCTTTCAGGTTAAATTTTGAAGATAAAGTTATTTCAAACACAGCAGAAATAGAGAACAGTGCGTTACCAGTAGAGGATAACATATCCGAGGGACAAGAAGGGACATCATCAGAAATTACTCAGAAAAGAGACGATCTGAGTTTTGAAGTCCAATCACGTTCTAAGAAGAGTTTTTCAGAGTTATATTTAGAGACTGTCAAGAGGAAAAATAAATCCAGGTACAGTTCTGACTGCGTCCTCACGGGCATGTCTGCTTCATTCTGTGAACTGTATCTGGGAATTACCAATGTTCTTTAACGTAGAAATCTTTTTCTTTAGGTTTTATTCAATTATAAAAATTTTATTAGAATATTGTATAATGTGTTTAGAACATTTGAACCCCTCCCCATTATATGACACTCAAACTCTTCCCAGATCTACACCCCTATTTTCTTCAAATGCAAATTTGTGGTCTCTCTCTTTTTTTTAAACAAAAGAAAAGGAAAGAAAACAAAACAAAAAAACACCTGTCAGGTCTTTTTTGTGCTGCCTGAATGTTCTTGGCCGTATGGCCTTGCACTGGAGCATGATTGACTTAGTAGGGCTACATCCTTAGAGAAAACTGAGTCTCTCTCTGCCCGCCTTGGTTAGAGGTAGGATTTTGTGCTCCACTGGGCTGGCATGAGTTTGCACAGATCTTGTGTATCCTGTCACAACCACAACCATATATGTAACTGCCCTGTTAAGTCTGGAAGATGCTGTTTCTTTGCAGGTCACCTTTGCTTTGACTCTTGAATTCTTTTCCCTTCTCCCCCAGTGATTCTTTGATTATTTGATCACATGAGAGGAGGGAATGTGATACAGATATGCCTTTAGGGCTGGACACTCCACACTTTAGTTTTCTGTGTACTTGTACCAGTTGTAGGTCTCTTTTGTCTACTACAAATACTTGCTTCTCTCAAGGAGGGTTGGGAGATGCATTAATGTATGGACATAATGAAATCCAATAGAACTCAGTTTAATAATATGTCCATTTAGAGAATAAGATAGCAGGTTGTCCCCTGGGGCCTATGACCTGTGTAGCCACAGTGCCAGGTATGGGTTTCATCTTGTGGAATGGCAGCTAAACCCAATTAGGAAGTGGTTGGTTACTTCTGTGCTATTCAGGCCATGATTGTATCAGCAAGCCCATCTTGAGACAAGGCATTTTATAATTCAGATATGTGGCGTCTTCAATAGGGTCTAATTGTCAGTTCTGAAGGATAACCAATATCACTGACAATATTCTGTAATGTTTGGGAGTCTGTGGGTCCTAACTAGCCAACAACTCCAAAAGAAGCAACCCAATTCTGGCACTTGGTGGTTAGTAGGGTTGTTATTGCTGTTATAGGTTAACTCTGAATCTCATAATTGGAGTTTCTTTTTCTCTCCCCCATCTCTCCCATTTGTGTGTGGATGAGATAACTCTTGTATGTGTCATAAACTCATACTGCACAATGAGGTCTTAGTTGCCAGAGGATTTATTATGGTACTGGTCTTCCATGCCTTTGTCCGCAAGTTGAACAAAATGTAGACATGCTACATTTGTTTTTTTAATGGCTGAATAATATTAAATTGTGATAGTACACCACATTTTCATATGCATTCATCAGCTGGTGGGGATCTAGGTTGTTTCCGTTTCCTCGCTATTGGGAATTTAGGAATCTCACCTCTAGTGGCAAAATATGTCCCTTTTAATCATTCCTTCAATTTCCAGAACCAACAAAACCGAACCACAGTCCTATCCCATTATTCCCAACTGTGATACAGAGCATCCTTGAATATGGAGAGCCCGTGTCTCTATAATAGGATAAATAGTCCTTTGGGAATACACTCAAGAGTGGTGTGATTGATTCCTATGGTAGTTCTATTTTCAGCTATTTGAGGAATCACCGTGCTGATTTCCAAAGTGGCTCTACTAATTTGTTCTCCCATTATTAGTGTGTGAGTGTCCCCATTTCCCTACATTCCTGCCAATATTTGCTGTCTTTTTTTTTTTTTTTCTTTTTAATTCTTAGGCATTCCAATTAGCAAATGATGCAATCTCAGAGTTTTGATACATGTTTCTCTGAAGGCTGAACTTGTCCTAAAATAAAATTTAATGTGCTCTATTCTACATTAAACAACTTGATGCACTTAATAATGTGCACATAGGGATTTCTAAGGCCTGGCCACACCTAAAATTTATGGCAGCTAGGGTGGAGATCTACTGCTTGCTTTATTTGAAGAAGTCAAGTGCCTTTCACCATCCCTAGTGAACAGTTTCTGCAGTACACACTGCAGTGTGTAAATGTGTAAGCCAAGTCCATCTTTGTTTGGCTGTTACTATTTTCTCTTAAAGTCTAGACTAGGCTTCTAGGGTTTTTCAGCTCTCCTTCTGAGTTTTTAGTTCCTGTACTTAGTTTTATTACTTTATGTAAGTCTTTCTTTCTTTCTTTCTTTCTTTCTTTCTTTCTTTCTTTCTTTCTTTCTTTCTTTCTTTCTTTCTTTCTTTCTTTCTTTCTTTCTGTCGAGACAGGATTTCTCTGTGTAGCCCTAACTGTCCTGGAACTCACTTTATAGACTAGGCTGGCCTTGAACTCAGAAATCTGCCTGCCTCTACCTCCCAAGTGCTGGGATTAAAGTTGTGTGCCACCACTACCAGGCTTTATGTAAGTGTTTCTTAATTTGGACACCTTTCCAGTTTAGAAGCTTTTTGCTTATTTTTTTCTGACAGTGCTAATAGGCACACTAGGAAATTTTTATAATATACTGAATTATGGTGAATGAAATTTCTCTTTTGTTCAGTCTTTGGTAGCACCTCCCTCCATGCCACAGTTAGTATGCATGTTGTCCTACTCACCATCTTACTCAAATGTATTTGTGAACTTTATCCCATATCTGAGAGAAAAATTAGTTTTTCAAGTTTTGTTTTTGATAACGTAGTGAGTAAAGTTCTGTAGTCACATGTAGCAGCTCAGTGAACCCTTGTACTCTCTAGTGTCATTCCGTCTGTTCATCGTCATCCTCTAGCATCCTTGAGTTCTTTATGACTAACTCCACCTTGCCCAAAGTAACATTGTCTTTAATAATTTTTCTACCTAATCAGAAATCATCTATTTCTAACTTTAATATTGTCAAGGTTGTTTCCTAAGCTTACATTGAATTTGAATGACTGGTCACATAATAGTGATTTGAAGTAGGAGAAGAGAGGAGGAAGACACCTATGAGGTCTTGATTCCTGCTTGGGGTGGTGTCTTAGGGTTTTCCTGCTGTGAACAGACACCATGACCAAGGCAACTCTTCTTTTGTTTTTTTGTTTTTTTGTTTTTTTTTGAGACAGGGTTTCTGTGTAGCCCTGCCTGTCCTGGAACTCACTCTGTAGACCAGGCTGGCCTCGAACTCAGAGATCCGCCTGCCTCTGCCTCCCAAGTGCTGGGATTAAAGGGATGGGACACCACTGCCTGGCTCAAGGCAACTCTTATAAGGACAACATTGAATTGGGGCTAGCTTGTAGGTTCAGAGATTTAGTCCAGTATCATCAAGGCGGGAACATGACAGCATCTAGGCAGGCATGGTGCAGGAGGAGCTGAGAGTTCTACATCTTCATCTGAAGGCTACTAGCAGAATATTGACTTCCAGGCAGCTAGGACTAGGGTCTTAAAGCCCATACCCACAGTGACACACCTACTCCAGCAAGGCCACACCTCCTAATAGTATCACTCCCTGGGTCAAGCACATACAAAACATCACAGGTAGCTTCATTAAAAATGTTTAACATCATTCTTAGAGAAAGAACTAGGGATTACAAACAACATAGAGACAAGACGGATTATGTTCATTTGTCAGTTTGGTTATTTCTTAAATTGTTAAACAGTATGTCCATTAAACATTTATTAATTATAGCCTCCTAAGGATGTTAACTTTGTTACTAGCTTTTCATTTTTAATTATGTAAGTCAACTATTAAAACACTATATTTTTAGCATATTTGTTATCTTACATTATGCATTTTTAAGAATTTGAGATTAGAAAATGAGTATATCCTAATGAAAAGAGAAAAATAGGTATTTCTTCCATTCTACTATTGCTTCTATTATGAATAAAAAGAAATAGTTTTTCTTAAAAGGCTGAAACAGGAGTGTGCACACTAGTTTTAGAGTCTGAACATTTACTCTAATTTTTGATTTTTGCATTTCTTCACTGTATTACATGGTTTGCTTAAGACTAGTATAGAAACAACAGTGAAAATCAGTGCATCTGATTGAAGTCCTTTAAATAGTTCCTACTTCATATGAACTTTCCAGCTAATTGGACGAAGTGCTATTTAATCCTAGGGAACTAGTCTTTATTTTTACACTGTGCCACTCTAGATGATGTGAATTATGTTTTAGTCAGGGTTTCTTTTGCTCCATGAAAGATCATGATCAAAAGCAACATGAGGAGGAAGAGGAGGAAAATCTTTAGCTTACAACTCTCAGGCCAGGAATTCATAGCAGGATTCTGGAGGCAGGAACTGGACCAGAGGTCATGGAGGAGCAATGCTTACTGCCTTGTTCAGTCTGCTTCTTAGGCCATTTAGGACAAGTGGTGGCACTGGCCACAATGAGCTGGGCCCTTCCACATCAATCACTTATTAAGAAATGCCATATTGACCAGTTTTATGGAGCCGTTTTCTCAATTGTGGTTCCTTGTTCTCAGACAACACTAGCTTGTGTCAAGTTCATGACCAAACCAAAAAGAAACATAACACATAAAACATAAACACCAAAAACCAATCAGGACCAATACTCCTTGTTATTTTGACACAAAAGGACATCAATTTTAAGTGACAACCTTGTTCCTTTGTTCCCAAGACGGTTTGTTAATATCTCTTCATATAAAACATATCTGAAACGTAAAAACTCCACAATCTTTAAAGCCATGCTCTTTAAACCATTAAAACAAAATTCTCTTTGAAAGTTCAAAGCCTTTCCAAAACATCCAAGGTATCTCTATAATACCCAAGTCTTTTTTAAGTTACAGACCTTCAGTTTCCAAGAGAGAAGAACCAGAGCCTATTCATAGTCACACCAAAACAAAAGGAAGTCCAAGTATTGTGCAGCTCAGACTTCTGGGAATCACAGTCTCCTTCTAGGCTCCAAAAGGGCTTGCCTCAGCACACAGTGCACATCTCCTAGGTGGAGGCTGGCTCCACTACGCACTACACGTAGGCTGCTAGTTGCCTTGGTTGTCATCTCAGGCTACTGACAGTTCCAGAATGGTGGGGTCTTCATTGTAACTGGGCTGCACCTTCACCAGTAACCTCTCCTGAGCCACCCTCAAGAAATCTAACCCTGTCACATGGTGCTAAGTTTCTACATCTCTCCATGACCCTTTTATGGTTTTAAAACCTGTACCACCTGGGACACTCTTATATAAGTTTGGCTGACAGCACAAGGTACACCTGGGCCACCTTTGGGCCACAGCTTCTGTGTACTGGCTTTGAAGAAACTCCTGAAAATTTTGCCTCAATGATCTTAATCACAGCTTATTCTTTAGTCCCTGTTTACCAGTATCGATGGTTCCAGCAAAGCAAGGGTTTCGCTTTGGCGGTGCAAATGATCTCTTGTTAATCACCAATTCTTCAGCTCTAGCTGACCAGAACTATAAATTCTTAATTCACATTTCAAATATTCCCAATAGAGTCTTTAAGGGACTCTCAACAACTTTCCTCAGAAACTGTACAAGTTAAGTCCCCATCTTTTGCATTGCTCTCAATATTCTCTTTCAAGCTCCCACACAACAGCTTACTGAGGTGCTCTAAGTATTCAGTAGCTTTTCAAGTCTAAAGTTCAAGTGCCAACACAAACCTCCCCAAATCGTGTGGTCGGGCATGTCACAGTAACACTCTGTGACCTGGTACCAATCTCTGATTTACTTGCTGTGACCAAAAGCAACCTGGGGAGGAAGGGCTTTTCTTTCCTTTCCTTTTCCTTTTCTTTTTCCTTTTCCTTTTCTTTTTCTTTCTTTTTCTTTTTCTTTTTCTTTTTCTTTTTCTTTTTCTTTTTCTTTTTCTTTTTCTTTTTGAGACAGGGTTTCTCTGTGTAGACCTGGTTATCCTGGAACTCACTCTGTAGACCAGGCTGGCCTCAAACTCAGAAATTCACCTGCCTCTGCCTCCTAAGTGCTGGGATTAAAGGTGTGCGCCACCACGACCAAGTAAGGGAGGAAAAGCTTGATTTCACTTCTTCTGCACAGATTATAGTTCTTCATGAAGGGAAGTCAGAGTAAGATCCTGGAGGCAATAATGGGAGCAGAGGCCGTAGAGGAGTGCTACTTCCTAGCTTGTTCAAAGGTGGCTTGCTCAGCCTGCTTCTTAGATCATCCAGAACCACCTGCCTAGGGGTGGCACTGTGCACCATGGCCTGGGCCCTCCCATGTCAATCACTTAATAAGGAAATGCTCCACAGGCTTGTGTCTTATTGGGGCATTTTCTCAATTATGGTCTTTTTTTTTTTTTTTTTTTTAATTAGGTTACAGTAGTTTGTGTCAAGTTGACAAGCAAAACAAAGAAAAAAAACTCATAAAACAAACAAAAACCAACCAGGGTAATCACTAAATGTGTGAATTGCCTAAGATGTATAAAGGTGTGTTCTTTTATGAATATTTTAGCAAATGTTGCCAGATTATAAACTGTGATTAGCGTTAACGCTGCCTATTTTGTAACTGAGTACATGCAAGTATGATAATGCTTTAGTACAATAAATTTAAGGCTAAAGTTTTAGGGAAATAGGACTACAGCCTCATGAGAGTAGATTATGTGGCATTGTGTGCTTTGTAATAAGAATTATCCTTTCCTGGTTTTGTAGCACTATATTTCTCATGCCTGTCATATTCCAGTTAATTCTGAACCATTATCATAATATTGAACTATTTTGGAAAATAAGCATGAGAGTTGAACCTTAAGATCAAATTTGTATGTTATAGTTCTTTTATATGAATGAATAGTTATTGTAATTCTTTCATTTGACATCTGTGTATTTGGTGCTGTTATGAGTGGAATTCTGTTAGATATAAAAAACAAGAAAACATTCAAGATCAGTTGTATTATTGTTCTCTTAAAGTATTAAGTATGGTAGTTTATTATATTTAATCTTGTTGCATTTCAGAAATGAAAATATAGGTATCTGTCCAAATAATTTAATCAAACATATATAGCTATGACATGCATTTTCTATTGTAAGTAAATACATTTTGGTTATAATTATACAGCTATGAATTTCAAGGTTTTAGTATATATATTTAATGAAGGGCATTAAAGTAGATACCCCGCTTTAAATTCCTACGATCTTATTATAGAATGGAGGGAATATTAGAGAAAATTGAGGGGGCATGTGAACCGCCTTTTTAATCAGATAGAGATGTTATTTCCTGTATAAAATGTCTCTTCAGTAAACAGAGATGAAGCCTCTGTCTCTCCTAAGTGTTGCAGTAATGTTCTGTTTTAGTTCCGTGGTCAGGCACACAGCAGCAGTTCCATCTTCTCCGCCTCCTCTAAACGACATAAAATTATTAGAAGATGAATTTATTATTGATGGGTCAGATAGAAGTTTTTCAAGTCGACCTTGGGTGCTGATACCAAAGAAAGACAGGCATCTGAGCCCCCACAAGCCATCTCCTGAAAACATTGCACTGCTTCAAGGTAAGAAGTCAAGAGAGAAACCTCAGAGTTTATCTGCAACGACTTTTGTAAGTAACACACAGTCTGATAAGGCTCACCCAGTAGAGGAAGCTCAGCTCTCTGTTGATGAAAACCTGGGAACTACTTGGACTGATGAGTTGGAGAATGACTGTAGATCTACAGAAAATAAAATGCACTCTAAGACTGCCAAAAAACCACCTGCACGGAAAAGAACTACGAAACGGAAGCAGAGGAGAGTGTCTAAGCCTAAAGAAGCTGAAGAGCTCAGTGTGGGACAGAGCAACCGTGAGAATAGCAGTGTGTCAAACACTGGCCAAGACAAGTTACAGATCAATTCGAAAAGAAATATGAGGGACTGTGAAGAGGTGAGGAATGAGCCTAGTCCCAAGAAACATAAGGCAGCTCTTGGTAAGTGAACATGTTAGCTCAGAGTGTGAGTACTCCTGCATCATTTTACAATTGTTAGTATTTCTCCTGTCTTTGGGAGGTGAGCATCAGAAAGCTCCTCTAAAAATTAATCCACCTTTTTGGGGTTCTTCTTGGGAACCTCTCTAGGTATAGTTCAGGACAGACTCACTTGATTTTTTTTTTTTTTTTTTTATTATTTTCTTTATTTACATTTCAAATGCTATCCCGAAAGTTTCCCATACCCCTCCCCCCACCTCTGTTCCCCTACCCACCCACT
>NC_034602.1:75347456-75350802 GCF_900095145.1 Mus pahari | reverse complement strand
TTTTTTTTTTTTTTTTTTTTTTTCCCAATCACAAGTTTTAAGGATGCATGGATTGAGCCAGTAGGGTTAATCCAAAGTAACATCATTTCAAGGTTTATAATTTAGTCATATTCAATGTCTTCTTCCAAAATAAGATTTCAAAATAATTAAAATAAATGGCAGTAACTTCCTGGCTTATTTTTGAGTAGTAGTAATTACAAAGAGACAATGTTTTGTCTTTCAAAAGGCAGTCAGCTTAGGGAGCTAGACAGCTTAGTGCTTGCCCTCTGAGCAGAATGACCTGAGTTTGATTCCCAAGCCCCAAGTCAAAAAATTATAGCTGTTGTGGTTTCATGGATTTGTAATACCAGTGTTAGTGAGGCAAAGATAGGCCAATCCCTGGGGCTTGATGGTCAGCCAGCATAGCGTTAGTGCTGAGTTACAGGCAGTAGCTCTCTCAATAAAATGTAAATAAATACATAAATGAGAAGAGGTGACATTTAGGGTTGTCTGCTGGTTTTCACACATGTGCACCTGTATGCATGTCCCTGCATGCACAGGTACACACATTCCTCTTTTATTTTATGACAAGCAGTGAACAATGTTTATATTTAATCGACAGAAAATCATATCTTATTGAAAACATGTTCTTTTAAAAAAAAAAACAGTGGTGAAAATAAAATAGCTCATTGCATAAATGTAAGATGTTTTTGTAATTGAGTTTTATTTATTTAAAATCTTTTGTGAACTTCTGAAAACTTATATTTTGAATAGTTTTGTGGTTTTTCTTTACATTAGAAAATAAGAAAAAAACCAATAGCACCCAAACCAATAAGGGGAAATCTGGAAAGAAATGTTTTTCTGGTGGGTCCAAGAACAAATTTGTTCCTGAAGAAGTAACTGTGGCTTCCAGGAGAGAGCGTAGAGTTTCTCAGCATCCATCTGACTGGTGGATCGTAAAACCAGATGAAAGTAAGTATATTTACTTAAATTATCTTTATTGATGGGTCTCTACAGTCATTCTCTATGATGTTATGTGTGAATTATTCTCATATATAGAAAACTTTTACGAAGATAAAGTTAAATTGATTCATCATTGTCAACTGAAGTATAAAGTTCTCCAGTGTTCTGTGTGTAGACATGTGCTGTGGAAAAACAGTCAAAAGTCCTTGTGCTCATGAAGACTTACATTCTATGAGAGAAGAGTATATTAATAAAATAATGATAGGTGTCTAAAAATCAGATGAAGGGTTAAGTCAAGAAAGATAGCAGGGGTAGATAGGGAGACTTGAGGACTATTTTGGTACAAGGTTAGCACCTACAAAGAAAGATGATAAACTGAGAAATTTGGAATTATGGGAAACAGATCTTAAGGATGATGTCTTTTCTATTGCTGTGACAAAATACTGTGATAACTGCAACTTATGAGAAAAAGGATTTCTTTTGGCCTTCTAGAGGGTAAGACGTGGCCTGAGGAGGCTAGCCCCTGAGATTGTATCCAACTCAGGATCCAAAGAAGAATGCATGTACTGTTTCCACTCTGTATCATCCAGGATCCAAGATGGTAGCCAAGGAATGGTGCCACCACTGGCTGTGGGTGGGTCTGCTCACCTTAGCTAACATTAACACAACTAAGGTAGTGTAGGCACGGCCAGACCTATCTCCTAGCATATCAGGTCCCGTCAAGCTGACAGCACTGACCATTATAGATGGTCAGGCAAGTAATGTGCAAAGCCAAAGAAAAGATTATTTAAGTAAGTTCATAATGGGATTAAAAAATCTAGTACATGTCCTGCAAATACAATTGAAAAAAAAAGAATTAAAAAAATGATGTAGAAACAAATTTAACTTATTAAATTGGTATGTATATTTTTATGTAAATGTAATGATGTCAGTATTTCCGTGAGCCAGATCATTTGAACAAACATGCTAAGTTTAAATTGTCATTGAATCTTTCAGGTTCTGTTGATGGAAATTCTTCAAAAGAAAATGACTCATCAGTGGTATATCCCAATAAAAAAAAACAGACTAAGAGAAATCATGTATCTAAGAATACTGGGAAGAAATCTTGTCCATCAAAAAGACAGAAGACAGAGATCAGCTCAAGAGTACAGAAGTCTTTAAATGTAAAGGGTTCTGGAGGAACTGTTAGTGGCCATGATGACATTTCTAGTTCCCAGAGGAAGCCATTGAAAAGCATTGAGGCAGATCCAACTCAGAAGAGCCTTGATATTTCTGGGTAATTTTTCTTGTATTTACAGTATAGCTGTCTTTTCTTTTTCTCATTCAGAATTTACTGGTTCGGCTTTGTTATGCAGTATTCAGCGTGAGAGTAAGCATAAAGGACTTTGACAAAGTTGTTCTTAAATTCAGGCTCTGCGAGTAGCTAGGTGACAGGCACCTAGGCACAGAACTATTCTGAACTTGTTTCCGCATTCGGCAATGGGAAGTGATAGATATTTAGTTGTATAGTATATCACATAGACTGTTTAAATTAATGCCACTTGGTGTCACATTTTTTTTATTAGTCTCAGTCCAGGTTTGTATTGTTTCTCTATTTTTTTTTTTTTTTTTTTTAATTTGGAGTCTTTGTAAACTCTAGATACCTTCATGAACCTGATTCTAAATCTTAAGTTTTACAACTGAACATGATGAACTATATTTACTATAGCCAATTTTATATTGCTTGTATGATCATTTGTATATTGCTTCTAGAAGAAAGAACTTTTCAAATAAATTTGAAAACTATACTTTTAAACTTTTTTCGTAGACCTAAAAGAGGCTGTAAGTATCAAAACAATGTTATGATATCACCAAATGTTCATTTAAAGTCTCATACTGAGGAATATACAAGCAAGACACAAATGGAGTCTGCTTCAAATTCAGAAGTGTCTAAACGTTCAGTGTGGGAAGAAAGGTGTGTATACAGCATATTGCCAATAGAAGTCACTCACTACACTAGTTATCCATTTCAGTGTAGCAGCTTACTCCCAAACTCCTTAGCTGTTAAAGGGAGGACTAGGGTTCTTTCCTGTGGGAGGGCCTATGATTGTTACTTAGCCCAGGCCCTGGCCTACTGATGGACCCTAATCTGGCCTTGCCTTCTCCATCCTGCTGCCTCTCGGATGCTAGGATTATAGGCATGTACTAACAAGCTTACCTAGAATCTCTTAAATTCATGGACCTGTTACAAGGTTAGTCAAGTCCTATAGCAACATTCTTTTATAAAAATAAGAGAAACCAGCAAGCACGTCCTAATTTTAAAAAGGAATTATCTATAAAAAATTAAATTAAACCTGAAGTAGCTGTCTGTCTGCCTGCCTCTCTCTCTCTCTCTCTCTCTCTCTCTCTCTCTCTCTCTCTCTCT